>NC_081406.1:149228090-149375590 GCF_030272615.1 Cryptomeria japonica | reverse complement strand
AAGGACAAGGACAACTAAATGTTTCTCATAAGTTCTTCAGCATGAACTGTAGTACCCCTGCCCTAATCTATTTCTAACCTTGATTTAATCTTGATTAGTTTATCGTAATATTATGTTACAGTTAGATGCTTGATTTAACGCATAGCTGTGGATGTGATTTTCGCACTAGTATATGCTAGTTGTTTAGTGTTCCTATTTCGTGGTACTAATATTGAGCTAACGCTTTCATTAAATTTTATATACGTACGCATGTATGACTCTTGGTTGCAGGAGATTTCAGGTACAATGCCGTATGAGTGCGAGGTTCTTCTTCACCTGGATTGCAGGTTTGAGTGTACCTTTTTAATCCTTAGAGCTGGATTAGGTGGTCGTAAGACCCTAGTTGACCTTGTCGTGCTCAAGTGAGCATCGCCAGTCGTCGTCGGTTATCCCTTTTTTGTTTGGGTTTGTAAGTCGTCTGTTTGGTTGACCTTCTCGGTTTGCGTGCTTGGTGTGTTTGGATAAATTGATTAATTAGTCCTTAGTAATTATTTTGATTAAATATGCGTTTGTGCATTAGAGATTAATGGATTAAATTAATCGGGAATTCGTTATGCGATTTTTGTTGTTAATGAATTGCTTATTTTTAATTGGGAGTAAATTTGATTAAATGACTGATCTTGAATATTTAATGCATTTTATATATGCTGTTGAAAAAAGGAAAGTTTGGTATTTAATCGCAATAGACATAATTGCTTTCTGTTGGATTCTGAAATTAGAAAGGTTAAATTTGATTAAATGAGGAAATCATTTTTGGAATTAGAAAGCAAGTTAATTTATTACTATAGTTAGAAAGGAATTAATTTTTGAGAATTATTTGTAAATAAAATTTTTAATTCCAAAAATAGAGTTTTTGGTCAACTCTTCCATATAACCCAAAATTTGGGTAAAATTGGAGGAATTTTGGTTGGAAAGAAATTTTGGAGATGAAATTTGGTGATTTTGGATGGGGAAGGAGGTTTTGGGCAGCTGGAGATTGGGACTCTTCAGCCGATCTTGCCAGGAACGCGAGATCAGGTAGGATCCAACTCTCAATTTTAGTTATTGTTTAAAATGGAAATGGGGGTCTTAATGTTTTCATGCTATCTTGGCTTTGGATTCTCCATTGAATGCCATGCTTTTGACTGATTTAGTAGATTAGCTAGCTTGGCTGGAAGTGTTTTGAGGTGTGTTATTCCTCTATCCCTTTTGGGCGTTTGAAACCCTTGGGTGGTTGTAAAAGATGAAAAACCAGCAAGAATATATGATACCAAACCCAGTTCGTTTAAACCAAACTTTGATTAAATCGAAATTTTCTTTATCAGCTCCTTCTGGGCGTTTTGTTTGTTTTGGAAGTTCGGACTGTGTTTCAAAAAAAAAATAATAAAGAAAATTTATCATTTTCGAACTGTGCGTTGTTTATGTTTAATGGAGCGGACTGGGCGCTTTTTTTTATTGTTTCGAACTGTGGGTTTGGGGTTGGAGGGCGGGGAGCGGAGCTCCACCTGCTCCTCCTCCCCTCTCCCCCGCTCGCCCCCTTACTCCTTCCCCCGTCCCCGTGCTCCTCCCTCGCGGATTGTTTGGGCCGCGGCTCACGGCGGTGGCCGCAGGGCGCTGCGGCACCTGCGGGCACCACCGTGAGCGCCGCTCGTGGTGCTTCCTTGGCGCTGCGGCTAGGGCACGACCCGCCCTCGCCTATGTTATAAAATGCGTTTTTTTTTAAGAAAAGAACATAGTTTTTTTTTAACGTGGTTTTTTTTATGTGTTTTTTTTTTATCATTCAAAAAAAAATGCTTATGATATGTAATATCATTTTAATGTAAGTGACTTTTAATGCTAAGTTTTAATTGTTCTTAATTATGTTTAAGAAGGCAATCTCTTGATAAATGTTAATTTGGATATTAATTAATTCTATAATGGAATTTATAAGTTAATTATTATTCAATTTCATTTTGTGGCTTATGCACTTTTCTAATTAAGTTCTAAAATTGATAATTTCGTCATCGAATATTAATTGGCTATCCTTTGGACCAATCTTGGATTAATAAGTTTATATCTTACCTTCTAGCTGATTAGAGCATTTGGCTAATTAAGGTAGTATTGTTTAAAATCAAATAGAGAATAATATGTTATTGGAAGATCGTTGAAATACGATGTAATTACTAATTGTTGTTGTTAAGTATTATCTTAGAACTTATCAATTGAGTAATTCAGAAGTAGTGAAATATTTATCGTTGGGTATTTGAATTGAAACGATATGCTTTCGGAAATGATTATCTCCTTTTAGACTCTCTTTTTATACTTATATTTCCGTGATCCGTATGGTACATCTGGGATTGAAAATTATGAATCTGTAGAGATTGATTTTGAACCAGTATGTCTATGACGTTTTGATTGGAGATTAAATACCTTGTTTAATTGATTAATGGTTGTTTGAGTTTTATTAATATGAATTTGGTTTAAAACTCATTATGACTTTATATGTCTGTTCGATGCTTTGAACCTTAACGAGTTAGAAAACCAAGAACAACTTATCCCTAGTTGAGGTAGATAACTGTAATCTGATTTGGATCTTGTAGTAAACTTGATCGATTTTAATGTTTAAATCAATTTGAGAAGATATTGCCTTTCTGATTATTGCCTTTGCGAGTTTTATTGCTGTATTCACTTTTAATTATGAAATGGCAAGAGTGCTTTGTTTGATAGGACCCTGTCGTATGGAATGATTTGAGGTACCTTTTTCAGTCCTCTGTTTTGAGTTGACGGTTGTTTTGTGGTGTCGTCGTAGTTGGTCATATCCTCTTTGTGTGAGTCGAATGATGATTCATGGTTGACCTTAGTTTGTCAGGTCTCTAGTTAGAGTACCGTCAGTAAGTGTTCATCTTTGAGTCGTGTTTGACCAAATGGTTGTCTCTCCCTTCTTGAACTCTGTTCGTCTGACCATGCCTATTCCTTGGTTTTGAGTTCGTCTGAGTTTAGTCTAGTGTCGTATGGGAAAGTGGCTTTCGATTGGGGGCCGCGCCCAAAGTGGCTGCTGGGTAACCCGCCGGAAGTGAGTCTAATAAGTGATAACCTTTAAGTAGATTAGAATGTAATCTCTAAGTAAGATAAATGTGCCTCACACATGGGACGAGTGCTATCATAGACTCGACATGCTGTGAGAAGGCCTGAAATGGCAAACTACCATCCTTGTCTTCACGAGAGGATGTGTGGGCCCACATGAGGCTTGGATGGGCCGGAAGCTCGGATTAGGTTGCCAGGGTAACCCAGTGTATGGGGCCGGGACCTATGAAGACTTGCCATGGTAACCATACCAGGTTGTGTGATGACACTTGTCCCTACGTTCGCTAGTGTGTTGTCGTTTTGTCCTGTTGAGAGTACCTTTGTGGGTCGTCCTTTTGTTTATGCCCTTGTGAGTGTCGGTTTCCTGTTAGACCTTGGGTGGTGATGACTCAGTCTTGTGGATGCTCTTCTCGACTCTTGTATTAGCTTGATTATGTTCAGCTGGATCCTGTTCTTTTCAGGGATCATTTATGTATTTGTAGACCGATGCGGTCGTTTATATATTGTTTATGTATCGCCTTGATGGCTGGATTGTATAGTGTAACCTCTTGTATTCTTAACTTTATTATTTCTCAGAGGGGTCTCGCAGTTGAGCAGACCCGGAGATGTAGCCCTTTAGGGGTGAACTCCGAGATCATTATGGTGTTATGTGATGTGTTCTCTTATGTTTCCTTTATTCAGCTTTATCTTATATGATTAGCTTATGTTAGAATGGATAAGTGGATAAATGGAATTAACTTTAAATGCTTATAATCAGTTCTTTCTTGAATGCCATGTTGATCGAATGCGTAAGTGGTTTAGATGAGATTTATCGTAGATGCTAGTATGCAATTGTCTTTTGAAATGCAATAAGTTGGAATATGAAAGAATGTAACTTAGAGTAATGAATTATACTTAGTTGTTGTTAAAGAATTTAAATATGCTTGGAAAGATCTCTTATGTTATGATGAAATCCTAGTGTATTAGAATGTTAGATGTATGGTTTGTAATTTTAAATGAAAAGCTTGAATGAAGATTATGAATGGATTTTAATGCATGAATCTTCGCTTTTGATTTATATTTCCCTCTTTTGAAAGGAATTATCTTGATTATGAATTATCTCGTTATTAAGATATTCAGCTTTTGGATTAATTGTGTGAGTTAAGTGAATTGTGAAATTTAAGTAATCTCGTTGGGAAACTCTTTAGGTGTTAGTTGATGTCTTCCGCTATGTCATCTGAATCTTTGATATCTTGCTGCATCTTATGTTTTGTAACTTTAAAAAAAAAAATTGCACTCTATTCTTGTATTTTGGCTTATCCCTTCGGGGTTTCCTGGCGGGGCATTACATGAACCACCATCTGCTTCATATTGATCGCAAAATTTTTCATTTCTTCTAGCTCTTTTTCCTTGATATCAACCTGTTTTCGAGTGTTGGCCCTTGTTCTTTTTTCGTGACCCTTCTTCTCCATCTGATCCTTATCATCCTCCTTGCCTTTAATCTGTTCAAATTTGTTAATCAAGATATTAACATGGTCAAGTTAAATGAAGGTTGGGGTTGAGAATAAGGAGGTCGAACACTATGATAGGTGGGTTTGGGAGAGGATTGTGTAATAAATGGAAGACTCATAGTAGGAGGGATTAAGGATTTATTATTAGAGGAGTTTCCCCCTTGACTAGTAGGTATGACATTTTATGTAGAGGTTGTAATGCCCCGCCAGGAAACTCTGAAGGGATAAAGCTAAAACACACGAATGGAGTGAAAATAATTTCTTTTTAAAAAAGACACAACATTATGATACAATGAGCTATCAAAAGCTTAGCTAACACAATGGAAGACTAAACAATACCTAAGGAGTTTCCCAACGTGATTACTTAATTTAACATCTAACTCAACTCATGACATTTGATCCAATTAAGAAGGTTAACTTAATTTTATGTTATTACTTTAAATAAAGATAGAATTTGTTCAGTAAATTAAAATTATAGATAATAGGATGCGTTCATCCATTATGGTTGAAGATGTAGCTAACATGAGGAAATTCACCCATTAAAGTTAAAATTAGATTACATGATGAGTTTATCCATTAAGGTTAA
Organism: Cryptomeria japonica; assembly: GCF_030272615.1. Classification (NCBI taxonomy): domain Eukaryota; kingdom Viridiplantae; phylum Streptophyta; class Pinopsida; order Cupressales; family Cupressaceae; genus Cryptomeria; species Cryptomeria japonica. The sequence goes on along the minus strand of NC_081406.1, from coordinate 149,370,433 downwards.
AATATAGATGGCACAATGAGGTTCATCCATTAGAGTTAAAGCTATGGTTAACATGATTAAGTTCATCCAATAAATTTTAAGCATTCATTACATTCAATATTACATTAAACATATGCCATGCATCTAATTACATATCATACTTTAGCTTCATAATAAACTAATGAATACTTTCCATGCATACTTAATTGCGCTATCGATAACTGAATATATTCCATTAATCAAATCTAAATTCTTTTATGATCCCTATTACTGCATTTAATAAAATGACTACATACATGCATTTATGGTTAATTTTATCTAATCCCCATTATACATTTTAACATAAAGCATCCATACAGGACAAATTAAAAGGTAACATAAGAATGGAAAACACCACATAACACCGAAATGATCTCGAAGTTCACCCCTAGTGGGCTACATCTCCGGGTTTGCTCAACTGCAATACCCCTTTGATACTTAATCAATAATGAAGAATACATAAGGTTCACATAATTTACAATCCTACCACCAAGGCGAACATAACCAATAAACAATGACCACATCGGTCAAATAAATACATAAATGATCCTTGAGTAGGGAAGGATCCAACTGAACATAATAGAAGCAAATACAAAAGTCCACTGGAGCATCTGCAAAACAAAGTCATCTCAACCCAAGGTCTAGCATGACATCAGGTTCTCACAAGGGCATAAGCAACAAGACGACTCCACAAAAGTGCTCCTATCAAGACAACACAACAACACACTAGCGAGCATAAGGGACAAGTGTCATCACACAACCTGGTATGGTTACCAAGGTAGGTCTTCATAGGTTCCGGCTCCATCCACTGGGTTACCCTAGCAACCTATTCTGAACCTCCGACCCATCCAAGCCTCATGTGGACCCACACATCCTTTCGTGAAGACAAGGATGTGTTACTACTTACTAAGTTGCCATTAGTTTTATGTCCAAAGTCATTCTATATACTCTAGTCGGTTACTACTACCGAAATATTCAATCGGTAAGCACAGAGCAGTCGGTTATAGAAGAAAGTAGTCACAGAGCTTAGTATACACCGAGCTGTCTACCGAGTAACACTTTATGTCTATCGAGTAGCAATAATGATATACCGAGTTAATATACACCGAGTGAAATGTGTTACCAGATTCATTGAACCTAGATACACATGGGAAATGTGTTACAAAATCGAGGAACAAAGAACCGTTATCACATTGGAAATTGCACTTAAAGATTGTGTATGATTTTGAGGTCATCTATCCAATGAAATATTTTGTATGGTTATTCATTCGATAAATCATGTTTGTAAGATCGAAGCAATGAACCAGATCACCAACATAAGAGATCTATTTATACAGCATGGATTGGGATCAGATACAGATATAAGAGGTATATGAAGCAATACATGTGTAATAGATAAGAAAGCACTGAGTATTATGACTGTTAGAGACACAGAGGTCATCGAGAAGGATTTCAGAGAATAGTCAAGGAATAGAGTAAACAGAAGGGTTTACCGAGTTACTTTATTGGTTACCGAGGTATGCTATAAGCAAGGTAATCTCATTTTGAGCACATAGAATCTGCTATAACATTTCAGATGTGAAGTTGCAGATATTTGTAATATTGTATTGTAATATTTTGAGTTGTAAGAGAAACCTTTAATAGGGTAAAAGACTCTAACAAAGTCTATAAATTGTAAAGCCTTTAACCAGGTGCAACATTTAGAATAAGTGTTGTAAAATCCTTTAGCAAGGTAGATCTAACGATCTTGATACTCCTAACAGGGTAAGCTATTAGAAATAGCTAAACATGTAGCTCTAACCGAGCACCCTTTATTATTGTAGTAGTAAAGTTGTGGGTGCCATCCCCACCACAGTTTTTCTCTCTAACCAAGAGTTTCTGCGTAACCAAAATATATGTGTTATGGAGTGAATCATGTATGATTGTTATTTATTTGTTTTAACTTTATATTATGTTACAACAGTTTTTGGTTTATGCTTAACAGTAAAGTTATTGTTGGAAAAAGGATTTGAAGTACTGATTCACCGCTCCCCTCTCAGTACATTAGCTTTCCATATTGGGCCTAACAGGATGATGGTTTGCCATTTTAGGTCTTCCCATAACATGTTGAGTCTGTGTTAGCACTCCTCCCATGTGTGAGGCACAATTATCTTACTTAGTGATTCATTAACTAACTCTCTAATATGCTATTAGGTTATCACTTATTAGACACACTTCTGATGGGTTACCCAACAGCCACTTTGGGCATGGCCCCTAATCAAAAGCCACTTTCCCATACGACACTAGACCATACTCAACAAACTCCTAAACCCAGACATACACAAGGTCAAGCAACTAGGGTTCAAAATGGAGGAAACGACCATTTGGTCAAACACGACTTCATATGAGGTGCACTAACTGACGATACTCTATCTAGAGATCTGACCAACTATGGTCAACCACAAATCATCGTTCGACACCTGCATGCTAAACATGACCAGTTATAACACCATCACAAGACAACAGTCAAACTCGAGATCGAGGACAGAAACAGGTATCCCAAATCAACCAAACGACAGGGTCGAATCAAACAAATCAAGGTCTTGCCATTACTTAAGCAAAAACGAATACATAAATTTAAACTTGCATAGGCAATAACCAGAAAAAACAATCTTCTTTCCTATTGATTTAAACAATAAAAGTTGATCAAGTTTTCTAAATGATCTAAGTTAGATTGCAGTTATCTACTTCATCTAGGTATAGGTCGATTCTTGGTTTTCTAACTCACTAAGTTTGTTTGCATCAAAACATAACATAAATACATCATTACGAGTTTTTAAACCAAGTTCACATGAATATAATTAAATAAACATTAACCATCTAAATATGATATTTAATCTTCAAATAAAAGATCATTATCATACTGGTTTGAACATAATTTCTCCAAGTTCATCTTTTCCAGAATCAAATTACACTTTTCTGATTAAGGATACATACATTTAAAGGAACCAAAAATAGGCAAGCTTTTCCCAAATCCACAAATTACTTCCTTACGCACATATAGAAAAATACCAAAATTAACTATTAATTAATATATATATTTATTAATCCGCGATTAATAAAATATAACAAATTAATAATTAATAACGAAATTAGCAAATCAAGTATTTAATTAGAAAAATATTCATTAATAATAAAATAGGATTTGAATATTAATTAATGTATATTTAACATTATACAATTAATTAATAACAACTTATTCATAAATTATTAATTAATGCCAAATTTAATCATAATAAAAACTTTATTTAAAAAATTAACATTTATTTAAAATATTAAACTATTATATTTTTTTTTTGATAAAAAAATATATAAAAAAAAACAATTTCAAAAAAATAAATATAAAAAAAGGGGGAGGGTACCCCCGTGGACCTCCACGTGCCCCCCCCCTTGGTAGCTCACGCTACCTATGGTAGCGCTGCTACCAAAAGGTAGCAATCTGCTACCATCGGTAGCGTTGTTACCTTTTAGTAGCAGTCTGCTACCATTGGTAGCACTGCTACCAATAGGTAGCAGCCGCTACCCTTGGTAGCATGCTACCTCCTGCGTGGTGGGGGGTTTTCTCCCCGCCATGTGGGTAATTTGCTTTTTTATTTTTTTATTTCTTTTTAAATTTGATACTGTTAAAACAACAACTCACAAAAAACCCAGTCTCTATAGAGACTTTAAAAAATAATTTCCAGAAAATAATGAGTTTTTTTTTAAAATCTTGCATTTACAGATAAATACCATCCAACATTATTAAAAAAAACTAATCAAACCATCATGTGCAAAATACCAACAGTAACAGTGTCTGACACATCAAGTAAATCCAACTAGGGTTGGGATCGAGTCGTGACATCCTTACCCACTAGGAAGAGACATCGATTCAATGTCTTATTACAAAACAAAACATGTATGAAAATAATAACCAAGTCTATCAAAATTAATGTGGGAAAGAATGCTCAATATCCTCAGTGTTTTCCCATGTAGCACTGTCCTCTGAATATTGGTCTGACTGGACCTTATACTGCAAGATCTCTCTCTCTTGCACAACTTAATAGTGCGCCTATCAATGATTCGAGTGGGTTCCACTAGCACCACCCCTGGGTCATGTACCTGTAGTGAACGCCAATCAAGAATATGAGAAATATTAGGATGATAGGGCTTAAGAAATGACACATGAAAAAAATTGTGGATCTGGGCAAGAGCTGGCGGTAGGGCAAGTCGGTAAGCAACTAGATTAACCACTTATAGGATGTCAAAAAGTCCAACATATCTAGGTGCCAATTTGGAAGACTTCCTGAAGGATATGGAGCTCTTTTGGGGTCTCACTCTCAGAAAGACCTTATCTCCTGCTGAAAACCGTCGAAAGGTCCTACTCTTATCTACATAACTCTTCTGTCTATCAACTACTTCCTTAAGTCTAGCCTTTATTGTTACCATATGTTCTTCCATCTCCTTGAATAATCCAGGTCCAGCTAAAACTCTATCCTCTACCTGATCCCAACTGATATGTGTCCTGCACTTATGTCCATGTAGAGCCTCAAATGGTGCCATGCCTATAGAGGAGTGGTAGGAGTTGTTATATGAAAACTCCACTAAGGCAAGAAAATCCTCCCACTTATACTGTTGGTCCATACAATACATTCATAATAGGTCTTCTACTACTTAACCCAGAACAAGAAAATTTTCTTTCAATCAAACACCATATTGGCAAAAATGAGATTGATTTACACATATTTAACATCAAATCTGCCAAACCCCCAAACTAAATTTCAATTTAAAACTTATTTATGAGAAGATTCAACTGAGTTTTAAACAAAATTTCATCTTGAACAACCAAACCCCAATATCTGGTTTTAATTTTTGAAAACCAATTTATACAAGCAAAAATGATGCCTGAAGGTTTGCAAAGGAAACAAGGAGGGTTTGATTTTGTGAATTCATTACAACTCTTCCATTTTCCACACAAAATAAGGAATTATCTACAAACACAACTAGATTTTTACAAAACAAAACCAAAACAATTTCTTTAAAACAAAGAAGCCAATGAGATAAACTAGAGGCCTACCTGGTTCAGCAATCCTAGCAAGATTGAAGGAGAGCCCAACCTGCAAGCTCCAAAAATCTCTTCTCCTCCAAAATCCCCAAATTTTCATTCCCCAAAAATATTTTTCCCCAAAATATTTTCCAAAAATAATCCTCTCAAAAATATTTTCAAACCCTAGGTTAAATGCCAAGTTTTTTGGACCAAAAATCTCTTTTTTAAAATAAAAATACTTTTACACAATTTATTTCTAATTTTGAAAGATCAAAATGCCTCTTCCTCATTTAATTTCTAATTTTCCAAATTAACACAACTTAACATTTAAATTTCACAAATATTATGAGGGCAATATATATTTTTATTTAAAATAAAATCCCCAAATTAATCTTTCACACTTTATCAAATATTTATTAACTTGCTTTTCTAATTAAAATTGATTTTCTTTAAATAATTAAAATCAACCTTTCTATTTTTTTAAAGGCAAAGAGATTAAATTAATTTAAATCTTTCCTTTCCAAAAGCATAACTAAATAAATTAATCCATTAAAATTTACCATTTAATTAAAACTAGCTACCAATTTGAATTGAGATATTCTAAATAACGATTAATCGCATAAAGGGAACCTATTTAATTTAGTCCCTTAATTTTTAATGCATAAACACAACTTAATCAAATAAAATAAAAATGATTAATTACTCAATTTAACCACACACAAAACATGCAATCCAAGAAAGCCAACCAAACAGACGACCTACATACCCAACCAAAGGAATACTAACAGATGACTGATGATGCTCTCTTGAGCACGACTATGGTCAAATGAGGGTCTCCCGACCACCTAATCCAATTTATAAGGGTTAATGAGGAGCACTCAAACCTGTGAACCCAGATGGAGTCGAAACTCGCACCCATGTGGTATTGTACCTGCAGTCTCCTGCAACCCTGAATCACACATGCATATATGTATATATATGTTTAATAAGAGTGTTAGCCCGAGATTAATAGCACAATTCAGGAGAATAATAAACTTACATACGAATTGATGTGACAACCACATTAATGGGTACACACATTAATTAAAACATCTGACTATAACATGATTACATGATAACTAATCAAGGTCAAACTGAGATTAGAATCTGATTAGGGCAGGGGTACTACAAAGGTAGCCATGGTATTTGATGTAAAGGTGGGAATACTATCCATAGGGGTAATCAAAGGAATGAAATGATCAACTTGTCTAGGAGATTGTATATAACCAAGGACTTCAACACAACTCTTCATTGACATAATAATAGTATCAACAATATGAGCAATACTAGACAAGACATCAACACCAAGTTTATCACTTTGAACCATTCTTTTTAATCCTTCAGTCAATGAGAGAGCTTCTCTTTTCATGTATTGTTGACTCATCCATTGTTGAAAATTTTCAAATTGATTATCAATCTTTTTCAATTGGTCAACGAAAACCCTAGTTAGTGATTCATTCACATCATGAAAATTATGAAAAAGATTGAGGATAAACGGGAACATTTGTAGGATTGGAAGAACCGCCAAAATCCTCATGAAATAAGTTATCCAAATTAGGCTCCATCTTTGCGGTAATTAAACCTTGGGAAGCCTTAATTCTGCAACTTCTTCTCACAGGAATATTATAAGTTGGACTAATAGTAGTAAAACTCATGCACTAAGGGAGGAAAATTTGAAATTTGAAATTTGAATCTAATTTTGAAATTTGTAAAATAATTGAATAATGCAAAATTTTAGAAAAATGTTTATTCAAATTTAAAATTACCCACTAGGAGATAGAAATTTAAATTTAAAATTAAGGGTTTATGAAGAGAACCTCTTAATTTTAAAATTATCCAAAAGAACTTTAAAAATAGGGTCTTGTGAAAAGAACCTCTTAATTTTAAATTAAAGTGAAATTTGATGAAAATTAGGGCTCTTTTAATTAACTACCTACTTTTAAAATTAAAATTTGAAATTGTCCAGAAGAATTTAAAATTAGAAATTATGGCCTTGTAAAAGAACCTCTTAATTTTAAAATTTTAATTTTGAAATTAGATGTAATGTTGAAATTTTGAAACAAATTTGAAATGGGAAATTCAAAATTTAAAGAACCCACAAGCTCAATTTAAAAAATTTAAAAATTAGGGCTTTGAAATTAACCACTTAATTTTAAAATTTGAATGTCAAATTAAACTTGCAAGTGAAAATTTTATTTTTTGAATTTGAAAGACACTAAGATCTAAAATGATTAATCTAAATTAAACAAATCACAAGCTTAATTGTAAATATAAAATTAGGATTTTAGTGAAATTGACCTCTAAATTTTTAAAATTCACTTGGAAATCAAACATGCAAATGAAAACTTGAATTTTAAATTGCATAAATACTCAAATCTAAGAACAAAAATAAGAATTAAAGGTGTAGGGCATCGGGTTCACCAAAATGTAATGGTGAAAAATTAGGGTTTTCACCATTAGAAGGAGAAAAACCACTAATTTACCATTACATTCAAAAGAGGAAAGGAAATCCACTATATTCAGTCACAAATCAGACAAGGAATTAATACTGAATGGGTTAGGGTGATTGTGTGATATCTTTGTTCCTCTTTTGTAAATTGAATTGTTGAAACTAGGTAAAGTGCTAAAAAATGAAGGTTAAACTAAAATGTTAGCAACAACCAAGAAGGAAAACTGAAGGGGGAGGGGGTGGCTGAATTAGTTTTCACCAGATTAAAAAATTCAAGCACAATCTCATATATTGACAACAATAACAACAAAGATAAGAACAATGAAACTACAACACATAACACCAAGATTTTGACGTGGAAAACTCGGTTAAGGGAAAAACCACGATGGGAACCTACCCATAAGAAGATGATACTCTACATCAGTATGTGTAAGTATTAAAATGGGGAACACACATGAATTCAGGCACACTGCCTATAAATCACTTCTCAAAGGGAAGGCTCACTGCCTTACAATAAGATTCATACCACAATTTAGATCACATGAACTGCAAATATAGCATCTTCTTATGGCTGATGACGGTTTTGGTTAAGCACATTTGTCTGCCCTGCAACAATCTCTACTCAATACACCACAACGAATGATAATTTCTCTTATGCACCACATATACTTCTATCTGATAATTCAAACACAACAATGATACCCAAATTATATTACTATACCACCTATATATACAAATGATCAACCTTGACTACTTGGTCGGCCAAACCCTCAACTCACAATTACAAAATTACATCATGTGATACATAAGTAAACCAATGGACCAATATAATGACATATGTGACATAGCATGGACCTAAATCAAATCTCCAAACATGCATCACCAACAAAAATCTCGCTAGGACCAACCGCAACACGCTACACCACCAAGAATATTGCATAACACGAAGAATATCATCAGATCAAAAAAATCACCAAGAATGCGCACATGATTCAATGGGGACCACCAAGACAAATAGGACACGATCATGAAACACCAACAAGCACATTAGAACCATCCGCAATAGTTGCACCAACACCACTTATGCAAATCTTCATCGATCAACATGCTAGCTCACATGAACACTCAACAACAACAATTTAGACTAGAAAGATAACTTGCGGAGTACCAAATCATGAATTGAAGATAGAAATGAACATCAAAAAATTTCTCCCAAATGCACGACCAAAAAATATATTCATACCAAAGATCACTAGATCAAATACCAAACTCTGCCAACCACTGCACAAAAAGATTGAATTATAAACCAGATTAAATAATATGATAAAGCAATCTCCCAGATCACTCAAACCAATAAGGAATGAAGTATTCCAACATTCCAAATAGATAAATTAACTATATCAACCCAATGCAATCATTGGGACACCAAGCAACTCACAACAACTCCAGAACATAGGAATATGTTGACATCAATGACAACAACATATCCTAGCAACAACAATATTCAACAATCTCCCCCTTTGGGATTGATGGCAACATATGAATGTGAAAAACAATCAATACAAAGGAATAGATAAACACCAACAATCTGCAACAAACTCCCCCAAGATCATTCTCATAAAGCTTCAAAGATAAAGCAGTTTTTCACACGCTTCTCTCTCCCTTTGACAACAATGCCAAAGACAGAATACAGATCATGCTTTTCTCCCCCAATAACTCATCCTTTAAGAAATACAATCACTCCCCCTTATGATAAATTCACAACTTAATATTCAAATCACACACTGACTACTCAGACTAAGTAGCACCACCAACTCATCAACCCTAATAAAAGGATAAGGCTCTGAAATCCACCGGATTGATGCAACTCCTTGCATCTATTTTTCAACAAGAGGGGCAGACACCCCTAACTTGTCTCTCAAATAGACAAATGTATTTGCAAGCAAAGTTTTAGTGAAAATATCTGCAATTTGATCCTTTGTAGATACATATTCCAGTTTGACTTCCTCATCACTAACTTTCTCCCTCAATAAATTATACTTAATTGACACATGCTTTGTTTTAGAATGAAACACTGGATTCTTTGAAATATTGATAGCACTTGAATTGTCACAATAAATAATAGTAGGCTCATCATAAATTACTCTAATATCCTTCAATGTTTGCTTCATCCAAACTACTTGAGTACAATTGCTAGCAACAACAATGTATTCAACTTCAGCAGTAGATAAGGATACAACATCTTGTTTTTTACTGGACCATGAAATGATCTTTTTTCCCAGAAAGAATGCTCCACCAGTAGTACTCTTTCGGTCATCAATATCAACTGCCCAATCAACATCTGTGTAGGCACATAGTCGGAAATCATCATTCTTCAGATACCACAAACCATAGTCAACAGTCCCCTTCAAATATATGAAAGTCCTCTTCACAACAGTAACATGAGTATCTTTAGAATCTGATTGAAATATAACACAGAGACAAACAACATGCATACTATCTAGTCTAGTCTGAGTTAAGTACAACAATCCACCAACCATAGAACTATACAAAGTCTGATTAACTTTATGAGATTCATCATTCTTAGACAATTTGCATCCAGTCACCATAGGAGTTCCAATAGGTTTAGAATCAACTAACCCAAACTTCTTCAATAACTATTTCACATACTTAGATTGTGAAATGAAAATACCTTTACCGGTTTGAGTAATCTGCAACCCTAGGAAAAAAATCATCTCACCTCTCATAGACATCTCAAATTCCTTTTGCATATCATCAACAAACTTCACACTCAAATCATCATCTCCTCCAAAAATGATATCATCCACAAAGACTTCAATGATCAAAATGTTATCACTCTCAACTTTAAAGTATAAATTACTGTCAACAGTACCTTTACAAAATCCCAACTTTGTTAAGTATTTTTCTAATCTATCATACCATGCTCTAGGGGCTTGGTTTAATCCATACATAGCTTTCTTCAATTTGCATACCATATCTCCTTCATCTGAGAAAGAGAATCCATTTGGTTACTCAATGTAAACTTCATCTTCAAGATCACCATTCAAAAAGGCTGACTTGACATCCATATAATACATCTTGAAATCCTTGTAAGCAACATATTCAATTAACAATCTAATAGCTTCAATTCTAGCCACAAGAGAAAAAGTTTCCTCATAATCAATTCCTTCCATCTGAGAACATCCCTTGCATACCAATCTCACTTTGTTTCAGACAACTTCACTAGCTTCATACAATTTATTCTAGAACACTCAATTAGTGCCAATCACATTTTTGTCTTTAAGTCTCAAAACAAACTCCCAAGTGTTATTCTTCTCAATCTGATTTAGCTCTTCTTCCATTGCTTTTACCCAATTCTCATCCTTACATGCTTTTGAAACATCTTTAGGCTCCATCTTTGAAATCAAACATATGTCTTCAGCAACAATCCTTCTCCTATTCATCACACATTTATTATTATCACCAATAATATGATTTTCTGAATGATTTAATCTTACATACCTCAGAGTCTTCTGATTGTTCTCATTCTCAGACTCTTGCACTTCTTCACCGACATAAGCAATATCCAGATTAACTGTCTCCAATGGATCATTCTGCTTCAAGATCTCAATCTATACAAGCTTAAGAACAACATCTTCATCATCAAAATCATGATCACATGCTCTAATCTACTTTCCAGGGCATTCATCGACTTTACATTTGCACTCTCCACTATCTTTCTCAGTCTCTTGTTGTAACATCAGTAGGCCTTACTCCTAGTAGAATATCCCAAGAAGATTCCTTCATCACATCTTTCATCAATATCCTCATCTCTCTTTATATAATATTTACTTCCAAAAACTTTGAAATATCTAACTATAGGAAACATGACCAAAGCATAGCTCATAAGGAGTCTTACTAGAATCACCTTTAATATGCACTCGGTTGAATGTGTAAATAGCAGTGCTAACAACTTCTCTCCAAAAATTCTACACGACATTTCCTTCAATTAACATAGTCTTGGTAGCACCCAAGATAGTTTTGTTCTTCCTTTCAACAACTCCATTTTGCTAAGGGGTTCTAGGAGAAGATAAATATCCTCTAATTCCATTCCTCTCACAGAATGTATCAAACTCTCATGTTGTAAATTCTCCCCCTCTGTCAACTCTCAGGAACTTCATATTCAATCATTTTTTAGTCTCCACTTAGGCTTTGAATATCTTGAATTTCTCCAACACTTCTATTTTTTCCCTTAAAAAGGTCACCCACATCATCCTTGAATATTCATCAACCAACAATATGAAATATCTCTCTCCCTGCATGCGTCTCACTCTAGTAGGACCACATAAGTCAGTATGAACCATATCTAGCAATCCATTAGATGAATACAAATTACTCTTAAATGAAGTTCATGTTTGCTTTCCCATCTGACATTCCTTATATACCAGATTAGCAAGCTTCACAATCTTAGGCATATCTCTAACAGCTTGAGTAGAACTTATCCTTATCATGTAGTCAAAATTAACATTACACATTATTCTATGCCACAACCAACTTTCATCAACCTGAGCAATCAAACAACTTTTCTCATCAACGTTCAAGTGAAATATATTACCTTTAGTCTTAGTACCTGATGCAATCTCTACACCGACAGCATTTAGGATCTCACATTTACCATTCTTGAATTGCAAACCATATACCTTGTCAACCATCTTCCCAACACTCAAAAGATTATGCTTCAATCCTTCAACATATAAGACATCATCAATATTATTCTTACCAATGAAAGATATATAACCTCTACCATGAATCACACAAGCTTTGTCATCTCTGAATCTCACTATTCCACCATCATACCTTTCCATACTTACAAATTTTCTTTTATCACATATCATATGATGTGAACAACCGTTGTCAATCACCCATTCATCTTTCTCTTCAATCTTAGCAGCCAAATCTTTCTCTTCATAAATGCAACTTGTAGGATTCATTGATACCAGATCATCTTCCTTGATAGCAATAAATACAAACTTGTCTTTTGGATTCCCATTCTCTGATTCCTCATCTGTCACACCTTCATCAACAACATAGTAGCACCTCTTCTGATTTATGTACTTCCAGTAGGGCTTTCAGGGCTTATCATACTTATCATTCTTCTGATATCTATCATTCATGTAAGATCTATCATGCCTTTCAAATTTATCATGCTTATCATATGTAGACATTCTCTCAAGGCACCTAGAGGCAAAATGTCATATCTTATTACAAGAGAAACATTTCAAAGGTAACTTTACATCATACTTACCATCTCCTTTAGGCAATCTTTGAGCAATAAAGGATTCAAGTTCATGTAGTTCTCTTTCTTGCTCTTCCATCTCTCTCTTCTCTCTGTCAATTCTGGATACCCAACATGAACTTTCTCCCAGATCATCCTTCTACTTCCCGGATACAAAGGCTCTGAATACAGTCTTAGATTTCCCATGACATTCTCCAAATTTGCTCAACTCAAATGCAGAAAGCTTCCCAAACAACATGTCTCTAGTCACTATTGTCACACTCCGGATCTCATCAATAGCAGCTATTATATGCTTGTAAGTAGGAGGCAATGATCTCAATACCTTAGTAACAATCTCATCTTCTTCAAGGGTTCCACCAGTACATCTAATGTTCATGAAAATCTCATTCACCTTAGCCATAAAGGTTGATATATTTTCATCTTCTACCATCTTCAATGCTTCATACTTCCCTTTCAAGTTCTGTAACTTTAACTTGTGCATCACCTTCATACAAGGTCTCTAGCTTCTTACATATCTCATGTGCAATCTGCAAACCCATTACATTAGTCATGTCTGAATCAGTCAAGGCACTCAGAAATGCTTCCTTCACTTTCATGTTATGTTCAATATCCTTGATCTCAACATTAGTAACCAGTCCATTTTGAGGAACATTGTAAAAATTCTTTGCAATCTTCCAATACTAATCAACCATAACCGGTAAAAACCCTCAACAGAGTCAATCGACTTATGTAGCAAGAGAGACACAATGAAAGAAACAAGAAAATATAACAAATTCACATAAACAGATCATATTAAAGCCATATAACTTTCGACAACCATTCGACAATTATTATATTATCATCAAAGAACATCTGGTAATTAACCGGTTACATGCAAACTTCAAGCCAGATACAATCCAACTGGGACTCTAAGAATCAACTGGATCACAACATGTGAATCTCAATCCATATTCCTCACTCTACTTCCTCTTCCCTTACAAATGATTACCTAACACCATATTTATACCTATCGGAAAACATGCGGGTCGGCGTCATAAGGTTACATTCACCAATGCTAGAAAATGAAACATGTAATTAGGTCGGCCCTAAGAATTAGATAAATCTTTCTAGAAAATAACAACCAAGTGATACGGTTCAATAGGAAGGTCGGCAACATGCCAAAGAACACCAGATAAGATCCAAAATGGATCCACACACAAATAATCACGTCGGTAATGAAGGAAAACCCAACCGGTAGGCACAAGAACTGCCCCAGGAACCCAAAAATAGCCAACCAGAAGCGATAACTAATCGGAAAAGAACCCAAATGAACTAAAAATTGGGAATCAAGCACATGAGACCATCTAAAAACTGAAAATAAGATCTTCCATGAAGAACAAGAAACTACTGGTACATACCGGTAAGAATATAGAAAACTGCACAAAGAACTAAACAATAACAAAACTGAAAGGAAATATTTTTGGTTGATGCAAGATTGCTCATCAACCGGGGATGCTCCTGCATCAGAAAACCTAGGTAGAAAAAGATGTTCCATGAGAGGCAACGCATGAACATCTAAAAGGATTAGGAATGAAGATCCCATGCTCATTTATGATCCAAACATCTTCTTTATCTGCCAACCTTTATTTTAGCTCCACCGATGCCTCAATCGGCTTCTCTAACCCCTGACCCTCTTTGTTTCTCTTTCTTTTCTTCTGATTAGCACATTGTCACTATTTTTGCAACTCAGATATGGTTTTGTGACAAGACTTCATCTGGTTTGTCACCATCAGGTCTCTGTCGACCGGTTCCATTTGTCCATCAGACTCATCTATGGTGCAGGGGCACCTCATCAACAAGCAAATCATGGCTCTGAGGATGAATACTAGGATCATAGTGGTTGTCTTAGTGTCTTGTGTTTATGCAAGTTTCATGTATTCAATAAAGACCCCACCATGTAAACCCATGTCACTAATTAGGCAATTTGATAAGCCAATTAGGATAATGTGGTCAATAGGGGTAGTAGAATGTTTGGTTTTGTGTTTGATATATTTTTAGGATGTTTTAGGGGTGTTTGGTTGATCCAAGTATGTGGATCCCAACCTTAGAGATTTTGACAACTTTTAATGCAAAAATCAACTTTTGAATGCAAAAGTGCAACTTTTCAAAATGCGGTTGATGTAAGCCTCTCAATGGCTCCAACCTCTTCCAAATTCGGTTGGAAACCATTGGAGAGGTCTATAAGCCTTGGGGACACTATTCCCAAGGGGGGTGATGTTGTGATTTGTAGTAGGAAGCAATAAGACACAAACAAGATTGAGTTTTCCCAGAAATTTTGAGTTTGTAGAAGTTGTACTATCTTGTACGGAGTGAATTGAGTCACACCATTCATGGAGTAGATTGAGGAATGAAATGGATTTTATTTGGTGGTGGTCTGAGGCTTTGATTGTTTCTGTGTAGCGAGAACCCTCCATGTTTCTGACTGTAACCCAAAAATTAAGCGTTTGGGTAGGGTTTTAATTGCGAATGGCCATATCTTGCATCTCCTTCCTCTAGAAGTTAATTCCTTTGTTGGAGTGTAAGATTGGTCAGTGTACATTAAGGATTTCATGGGGTTTTGCAGGGAAGGCTTGGTTGTGTGGAGTTTGAAGCAAATCTAGGTAGGCATCTCTATGTGTCTACCTAAAGCAAATTTAGGACAGTCATCATAAAATTTGATAGCGGTGGATTCCATGCGTGCAACCCTGGAATTAGAGGTTATTCACCATTCTTCAAATGCTCATAAATTTGGTGTTGTAGTTGGGATACTGGTAATGGGGGTTGATTTGTAAATTAAGCCTAATTTCCCTAATTAGGTCTCTAGGCTTCTAAGGGTTTCAGACCCTTAGGTTGCAGATATTGCCAACCCATCTTGGGGATGAGTGTAACTTCCAAAAGGGTATCTGGAATAGTCAGTAGTTTGTCAGTGTGTGGAAGATTTTAGAGTTAAGGTCAATTCTCTTGCTAAATAGGGCTACTAGCTTAGGGGGTAGGTTTCCAAAGGAGGTATAAGGATTTAAAGACAAAACCCTAAACCAATGCTTGGAACAGTCCTTAGTGGTCATAAATGGATCAATTCCAAAGCCCCTTTGAGAAGGAGTCACCGGTGAGGCATGTTAGAGAAGTTGAAGCCATTTACTCATCTTGAGTAGGTGTTAGGCTTGAGTAGTGGAGAGTAATTCAAAACCTTAAGGTGTGGAGACCTTTCTTGTAGGGTCATTTTTGTCATTTGAAGGGTCAGACCCTAACCTTTTGGACTTGTCCTTAGGTGTAAGAAGGCCTCTACATCAAGTGGTATCAGAGCATAGGAGTGTTCTTTAGATAGAAGAAGACGACAAGATGTCAGAGGAAGAGGGATCCCAAGATGTCCCATCGAGGATGACCAATGCCAAGTTGAATATCCTGGTGAAGAAGCTGATGGTAGAGAGCAGAGAAATCAGAGCTGAGAATCAGGCCTTGAGAAATGAGATGGACTGGTTGAGGGACATAGTGGAGAGGGGAGAGAGAGACTCTGGAGGAGATGAAGAAGGGGATGAAGAGGAAATCCCTAGGCAGGAAGAACTAGAGGGGCCCTGATGAGTGTCCTCAAGTACATGGAAAGAAGAACAATGGATGTGAAATTGGATCTGCCAATGTTTGTTGCTAAGATGGAACCGGATATAGTGATGGAGTGGATAGACTCCTCGGACAATTTCTTTGAGAGTGAAGACATACCAGAGCACCAAAGGGTGAAGATGGCCCAATCCAAAATGAAAGGGGCTTCACTAACTTGGTGGACTTTCATCCAAGATGAGAGGGTGAAAGAGGGGGGAGAAAAGTTGCCACTTGGAAGAAGATGATGGCTTTAGTGAAGGAAGCCTATGTTACAGTGGACTATAATGTCCAATTGCATAAGATGCGACAAAATTTGAAGCATAAGGAGATGGACATGATTTCCTACATAGAGGAGTTCATGAAGTTGTGTGTGAAGACTAAGGTAAAGGAGAGTGAAGATGAGAAGGTGGCGAGATATCTCAATTGATTGAGATTTTCCATCCAAGAAGATTTGAATCTCGACACCCCGGAGACAGTCCAAAAATGCTTTCAGTTGGAACTCAAGGTGGTGGAGAAACTAAAGAGAAGACAAGAACAAAATGGCAAAGGCATAGGGAGACAACAAACAGGAGGAAGAAGTCCTTTCAGAGGCAAAGGAAGTGGTTTTGGATACCAAGGTGAGTCTAATCAAGAAGGCATCAGAGGAGAGAGTAGTTACAACTAAGGAGGAGGCTACAATCAAAGAGGGAACTTTAGGGGCAGAAGACCATTCTCTAGAGGAAGATCCCAAGGTAGAGGACCTCCTAGTTGCTACAACTGCAACCAAGAGGGGCACATGGCCAATAGATATCTGGAGAAGGCTACAAGCTCCATGGGAGAAAAGAGGAGCAACTTGGTGCAGGAATCTGATTGCCAAAGCGTGGCAAGTGCAAACACCTATCAAAGTGTTAGTGCTCCTGATAGCTATGGCTACCTTGAAACAGGAGAGGCTCTGATGATGAGGAGAGCATTAACCACCATGAAGGTACCTGAAAAGGATCCCCCACAAAGAAAGTCTCTTTTCAAAACTACCTGCAAGGCAGAAGGAAAGGTATGCAAGGTCTTGATAGACTCTAGGTGTATTGAAAAGTTTGTCTCTTGAAATGGTATAGAAGCTTAAGTTGAGAATATTGCCACATCCTTACCCCTATAAGGTTTCATGGCTCACCCAAGGTCAACAAGTAGTGGTAGAAGAGAAGGCTTGGGTAGAGTTTCATATTGGATCATACAAGGATATATTGCTATTTGATATAGCCAAGATGGATGCATGTCATCTCTTATTTGGAAGACCATGACATTTGATTTGAAGGCTTACCATGATGGGGTTAGAAACACCTATTCAGTCACCAAATATGGTAAGGTGATAGAGCTTTTACCCCCTGATGGAGAGTGAGATGGAACACAAGGGAAAGGATGCCAAAGTATTGTTGGTAGAAGGCAAGGAGTTCATGAAGGAGATTGCAGAGAAGGATGCAGTTTTCTATGCCCTCATTCCCAAGTCCAAGGTGACAAAGGAGTAGTTTGCAGAAGGAAAAGAAGAAGGACAAAGGCACATAGACCCTACATTCAAATAGTTACTTGACAAGTATAAAGGCATCATCTCTAAGGGAATGCCAAGATCCCTACCACTGGTGAGAGACATCAGTCATTGCATAAATCTGATCCCTAGATCTACCTTACCAAATAAAGAAGGATACAAACTTACTCTAGATCAGAATGAAGAGATGGCAAGACAAATTGAGGAGTTGCTTGAATCAGGGATAATTGGAAAAAACTAAACCCCATGTGTAGTACCGGCTGTCCTTGCACCCAAGAAAGAAGGAACTTGGAGCCTATGCATAGACTCAAGGGCCATCAACAAGATAACTATAAGGTATAGGTTCCCAATCCCTAGGATAAAAGATTTACTTGACTGCTTGGGGAGTGCTAAATATTTCACCAAAATGGATCTAAAAAGTGGATACCATCAGATTAGAATAAGGCCAGGGGATGAATGGAAAACAACTTTTAAAACAAATGAGGGGTTGTATGAATGGAAAGTCATGCCATTTGGGGTGTCCAACGCCCCTAGTACCTTTATGAGGTTGATGAATGAGGTCTTTGTGGAGATCATAGGCAAGTTTGTGATAGTATACCTTGATGATATCTTGATCTTTAGCCACACAAGGGAAGAGCACCTCAAACACATAGATATAGTCCTCAAAAGGTTACATGAAGAGAAGCTAATGATAAATTTGGATAAGTGTTTGTTCATGCAGGAGGAGATTATCTACTTGGGCTTTGTAATCTTACAAGGTGAGTTGAAAATGGACCAGGAGAAGGTGAGTGCCATATTGTCTTGGCCTACACCTAAAACTATGAATGATGTCTGGAGTTTCCATGGTTTAGCAACTTTTTATAGGAATTTTATAGGGAGAATTAGTCATGTTTGTGCACCTATGCTAGACACCATAAAAGGAGGACAAAAGTGCAGGTTTAGTTGGACCAAGGAGGCAAATGACTCATTTGAAACTTTGAAGAAGAAAGTTGCAGAACAATCAGTCCTTGCCCTACCAGACTTCAACAAGATATTTTAAGTGAAATGTGATGCAAGCCACATGGCTATTGGCGCAGTACTCAGTCAGGAAGGAAGGCCAATTGCTTTTTTTAGTGAAAAGCTAAATGATGCCAAGAGGAGATACTCATCGTATGACTTGGAGATGTATGCTTTGGTTCAGTCATTGAAGAAGTGGAGGAACTATTTATTGCCTAAGGAGTTCATAATTTTTACTAATAATTAGGCTCTAAGCTTCATAAACAGTCAAGCGAAGTTAAACCACCGACATGTGAAGTGGGTAGAAACCCTACAAGTTTTCACCTTCAACCTCAACCACAAAATGGGGGTCAAGAATAAAGTTGTAGATGGCTTGAGCAGGAGGGTCTTAACTATCAATCAAATCAAAATGGAAAGTGTCGGCATTGACTCCTTCAAGAACATGTATGATGTTGATGAAGACTTTGGAGAGATCTACAAGGTATGTGAGTCTTTTTGTGACCAGTATCATGTTGAATTTCTGAATTTCTAATACAAGATCGATTTCTATTTAAAGGTGGACAATTATGCATTCCTAAGTGTTCAATGAGACTGGATATCATTAGGGAGAAGCATTGTGGAGCAATGACAGGTCATTTTGGTCTTGACAAGACCCTTGACCTTGTGAAAATACATTACTATTGGCCTAAGTTGCAGGCATATGTAAGGAAGTTTGTGGAGATATGTGCAATCTGTCAAAAAGCGAAGGGAAAATCCACCAATGTAGGCTTGTACCAACCCTTACCCATTCCTTCTAGGCCATGGGAGAGCATAAGCATGGACTTTGTGTTGGGTCTGCCTAAGACAAGGAGAGGATTTGACAATGTCTTTGTAGTGGTGGATAGATTTAGCAAAATGGCTCATTTCTTGCCATGTGAAACCTCTTGTGATGCCTCATATGTTGCAGACTTATTTTTCAAAGAAATAGTCTGGATACATGGGTTTCCACTAAACATAGATTCAGATAGGGATGTGAAGTTCATAGATCATTTTTGGAGGACCTTTGGAAGAAGTTGGGAACTAACCTAGTTTTCTCATCAGCCTACCATCCTCAAATGGATGGGCAAACTAAAGTTGTCAATATGTCCTTGGGGAACCTATTAAGATGTTTGACAAGACAACATGGAGAGAAATGGGACAACATTCTGTCACAGGCAGAATTCTCATACAATGACACCATACATAGGAGTACCGAGAAGTCTCCTTTCCAAATTGTGTATGGCATCCACCCAAGAGGTGTGTTAGAGTTGAGAGATTTACCTAAAGAAGAGTCCATTAGTGCAGATGGTGAAGCTTTTGCATCAGCCATAAAGGAGGCACATGACCAAGTGAAGTCTCATCTCCAACAATCTACAGAGAAGTACAAGGCTCATGCTAGCAAGAAAAAGAGAGGTGTACAGTTTGATGTTGGGGACTTGGTATGGGTACATTTGAAAAAGGAGAGACTCCCAAAAGGAAAATACACCAAGCTCATGCAGAGGAAGATTGAACCATGTCATATTTTGAAGAAATGTGGACAAAATGCTTATGAAATCCAACTTCCTCCTGATCTTGGATTGTCACCCATTTTCAATGTGTGTGATCTTACACTTTTCAAAGGTGATAGCAATGAAGTGGAGGAACCAATGCAGGTTGTAGTAGACAATGATATCCCAAGGCATGATTTACCAAAGTTGAGCAAGGACAAGGAATAAGGAGTACATTGAGTATTTAGTGGCTTGGTAGGACAAACCAAACTCTAAGGCAGTTTGGATGATAGATAAACAAATTTCCAACCATGGTGGAGATCTCCAAACTATGATGTCAAGTGGGCTTGAGATCTCTACTCCCAGAGAGTATGGTGCATGAGAACCTCATCAACAATAAAATCATGGCTCTAAGGATGAATACTAGGATCATAGTGGTTGTCTTAGTGTCTTGTGTTTATGCAAGTTTCATGTATTCAATAAAGACCCCACCATGTAAACCCATGTCACTAATTAGGCAATTTGATAAGACAATTAGGGCAATGTGGTCAATAGGGGTAGTAGAATGTTTGGTTTTATGTTTGATAGGTTTTTAGGATGTTTTAGGGGTGTTTGGTTGATCCAAGTGTGTGGATCCCAACCTTAGAGAATTTGACAACTTTTTATGCAAAAATGCAACTTTTCAAAATGTGGTTGATGTAAGCCTCTCAACGGCTCCAACCTCTTCCAAATTCGGTTGGGAACCATTGGAGAGGTCTATAAGCCTTGGGGACACAATTCCCAAGGGGGGTGATATTGTGATTTGCAATAGGAAGCGATAAGACACAAACAAGATTGAGTTTGCAGAAGTTGTATGATCTTGTACGGAGTGATTTGAGTCACACCATTCATGGAGTAGATGGAGGAATGAACTAGATTTTATTTGGTGGTGGTCTGAGGCTTTTATTTTTTTTGTGTAGTGAGAACCCTCCATTTTTTTGATTGTAACCCAAAAATTAAGGGTTTGGCTAAGGTTTTACTTGAGAATAGTCATATCTTGCATCTCCTTCCTCTAGAAGTTAATTCCTTTGGTGGAGTGAAAGATTGGTCAGTGTACATTAAGGATTTTATGTTTTTTTGTAGGGAAGGCTTGGTTGTGTGGAGTTTGAAGCAAATCTAGGTAGGCATCTCTATTTGACTACCTAAAGCAAATTTAGGATAGTCATCATAAAATCTGATAGCGGTGGATTCCAGGCATGCAACCCTGTAATTAGAGGTTATTTACCATTCCCCACATGCTCATAAATTTGGTGTTGCAGTTGGGATACCGGTAATGGGGGTTTCTTGGTCAATTAGGCCTAATCGCCCTAATTAGGTCTCTAGGCTTCTAAGGGGTTCAGACCCCTAGGTTGCAGATCTCGCCAACCCATTTTGGGGATGAGTGTAACTCCCAAAAGGGTATCTAGAATGGTGAGTAGTTTTGTTAGAGTGTTTGAAAGATTTTTTAGTTAAGGTCAATTCTCTCGCTAAATAGGGCCACTAGCCTAGGGGGCAGGTTTCCAAATGAGGTATAAGGATTTGAAGACAAAACCCTAAACCAATGCTTGGAACAGTCCTTAGTGGTCATAAATGGATCAATTCCAAATCCCCTAAGAGCAGGAGTCACCGTTGAGGCATGTTAGAGAAGTTGAATCCATTTACTCATCTTGAGTAGGTGTTAGGCTTGAGTAGTGGAGAGTAATTCAAAACCTTAAGGTGTGGAGTCCTTCCTTGTAGGGTCATTTTTGTCATTTGAAGGGTCAGATGCTAACCTTTTGGACTTGTCCTTAGGTGTAAGAAGGCCTCTGCATCAATTTGTCAGATCCTTCTGCAATCTCATGTCACCCTCTGGTATAACCTCTGCATCTAGTTCCATCAATTCTTCTGGTATAGCCCCTACCACTAGTTTCTCAATACTACAGCTTCTCTCAAGACTCAGTTTCTTCACCTCCTTCTCTTTCTCCATTAAAGAAATCAATGTGAACTTTTACCCATCCTTTTCAATAGTAACTAGGTTTCTTCTACAGTCATAAATAGCTCCTCTATCATACTGCCAAGGCTTTTGCAACAAGTAATGACAAACACTCATAGACACAATATCACATAAAACCTCATCTCTAAAAGGCCCAATATTGAAACTCACCAAACACTACTCCTTTATCTCTATCTTCTGATCATCTTGCAACCAACTCACCTCATAAGGACAAGGATGTTTAAGCCTCTTCAACCTAAACTTCACAACCATATCCCTAGATACTAAATTACCATTACTTACACTATCTACAATGACATTGAAACACTTACCATCTGATTTACACACAATCCAAAAAAGACTCTTCCTCTTAGTAGATCTGATATCCTTTCTTCTAAACACAAGGGATTCTCCTTGCTCTACTGCATAATCAAATCCGGTACCATCCAGTTCTTCACTTGCCACACAACTTTTTGCCATTCCTTGCTTACACTCAAAGGATCTATGTTTGACTTCTCCACACTTGAAACATTTGCCAAGAAATTCTCTACCAGTACTGCTGCTACCTTTCCTTAATGTCTTCTATTCTAGTTTTGTACTCCACTCAGGTTTTGACTCCTCTTCTTCAACCGGTTTCTTCATATTATCACTCATCTTGAATTTCTCCTTTCCCTTATTCAGTTGTCTTCTTCTTACCTTCTCCTTGGCCTTTAAAACATACTGGTAAGCTTCTTCAACTATTAAAACCTTCAACATACTCATCTCATCTTGAATGTTAAAAGAAAGTCCATTGATGTACCTCCCCACCTTTTCTTTGTCATCTCTCTATGTCATAATCTAATTACCACCTTATAGAATTCCTCAATATATTCCTTCACAACCATGTTTCTTTGTTTCAGGTTTTGCAACTTCTTGAATAGCTCTAATTCATAGTCTCTCAGTATGAACTTGGCCTTCAATCTTGCAACCATCTGTCTCCACCGGGTGATCTTCAATTCACCATTCTCCACTTTGTCTTTTTGCAATTCCTTCCACCATAAGGTAGCATGCCCTTTCAACTTGGTCTATGCTAACTAGACTCTCTGCGGATTTTTGACATCCTCAAACTCAAAGTAGTCCTCTAACTCTCAAATCCAATCAATCAGATCCTTTGGGTTCAGCGTTCTGGAAAATTTAGAAATATCAATTTTATGCACTTTACTCACTTGCGCCACTTCTTTCAAAAATCTTTCCTCTCTCTCATCTTTTAGTCCTTCAGCTTCCTCAATCTCTTCATCGACTTCCTCATATTCATCCTGAGAAGTAAGGTTTCTTCACAAACCAACCAAAGCATTTTGGATTTCATTCCTTACTTCATTCTTGAAGTCTTCCATCATCTTCTCTATCCTCTGAGGGTTTGTCCTCCTCGGTGACATCTCTTCTTACACTCTGATGAACTACCTCAACTTGGTGATCTAGCTATCAGTTTCAATTTCCTCCCCTCGACGATCTATTGAACACACACGCAACCTGCCTCCAATCAAAGGTCTATCCACCC
The DNA here is from genome assembly GCF_030272615.1 of Cryptomeria japonica. Classification (NCBI taxonomy): domain Eukaryota; kingdom Viridiplantae; phylum Streptophyta; class Pinopsida; order Cupressales; family Cupressaceae; genus Cryptomeria; species Cryptomeria japonica. Next base: position 149,346,413 of record NC_081406.1, on the reverse strand, counting down.
CAAGGAATGCCTCAATGCTCGCAAATGATTCTTCCACCAACCAGTCCATAACTAGCTGTGATACCACTTGATGCAACCATAATTGGTAAAAACCCTCAACAAAGTCAATCGACTTATGCAGCAAGAGAGACACAATGAAAGCAACAAGAAAACATAACAAATTCACATAAACAGATCATATTAAAGCCATAGAACTTCTGACAATCATTATATTATCATCAAAGAACATCTGGTAATTAACCGGTTACATGAAAGCTTCAAGCCAAATACAATCCAACCGAAACTCTAATAATCAATCAAATCATAACATGAAAATATCAATCCTTATTCCCCATTCTATTTCCTCTTCCCTTACAAATGAGTACCTAACACCATATTTATACTTACCAGAACACATGTGGGTCGACCTCATAATATTACATTCACCAATGCAGGAAAATGAAACTTGTAATTAGGTCGGCCCTAACAATTAGATATTTTTTTCTGAAAAATAACAACCAAGTGATGTGATTCAACAAGAAGGTCAGCCACATGCCAAAGAACATCAGACAAGACCCAAAATGGATCCACACGCCAAGAATCACATCGGTAAAGAAGGGAAACCAACCGGTAAGCACAAGAACTGCCCCAGGAACCTAGAAATGACCAAGTAAAAGTGATAACTGACGGGAAAAGAATGCAAATGAACTGAAAAAATATGGAATCAAGCACATGAAACCATCTAGAAACCAAAAATAAGATCTTCCATGAAGAACAAGCAACTACTGGTACATACCAGTAAGAATACAAAAAACAACACAAAGAACTAAACAATAACAAAACTGAAAGGAAATATTTTTGGTTGATGCAAGATTGCTCATCGACCGAAGATACTCCTGCATCAAATACTCATTTCCAAGATATTTAAGGTGAACTTCCATCTGGTCCCTCCAAACAATGTAATTGCTTCCATCAAATATAGGACTCTCCTTCTTGAACACATAAGTTGTCATCCTGGATCTACTCAAGCGATCAAGCTTCTTTCAAAGTATCTAACTCTGATAATGCAAACACCACAACCACACCCAAACTACATAAATATAACACCTATTTATACAATTCATCAACCTTGCCTACAAGGTCAGTCAAATCCTCAACCCTTAATTACAAAATTAAATCATACAATACATAAATAAACCACCAGACCAATATAAGGTCATAGATGACATAGCATGGACCTAAATAAAATCTCCAAACATGCATCACCATTGGAAATCTCACCAAGATCAATCACAACAAGCTACACCACCAGAAATACCACATAATACGAAGAATATCATCGGATCAGCAAAATCACCAATACTGCACACAAGGATCAATGTGGACCATCAAAAGAAATAGGACATGATCAACAAACACCAACAAGCACATTAGAAACACCCACAATAGATGCACCAACACCACTTATTCAAATCTTCATTGATCAACATACTAACTATCAGTAACACCAAACAACAACAAAATGGACCAATAATGAATGAAGTATTCCAACATCCCAAATAGATAAACCAACCATATAAACTCAATGCAATGATCGAAACACCAAACAACTATCTGCAACACCAAAGCACATGAATATATTGACATCAATGATAACAACATATCCTAGCAGCTGCAATATCCAACTATCTCCCCCTTTGGCATTGATGACAACATATGAATGTGAAAAATAGTCAATACAAAGGAAATAAATCAACACCAGTAATCTGCAACAAACTCCCCCTAAGATCATGCACAACAAAGCTTAAAAAATAAAGCAGTTTTTCACATTCTTCTCTCCCTCTTTGAAAACAATTCCAAAGATAGAAAATAAATCATGCTCACTCTCCCAAAACACATATTCTAAGAGAGACAATCTCCCCCTTAGGATAATCCCACAACTAAAAATCAAAAGCACACACTGACTACTCCAGCTAAGTAGCAACACCAACTCATCAACCCAAATAAAAGAATAAGGCTCTGAAATCCACCAGATTGATGCAACTCCATGCATCGAGCTCTCAACAAGAGGGGAAGAGACCCCTAACTTGTCTCTCAAATAGACAAATGTATCTGTAGGCAAAGTATTAGTGAAAATATCTGCAATCTGATCCTTTGTAGATACATATTCCAGTCTTACTTCCTCATTACTAACCTTCTCCCTTAAGAAATGATACTTTATGGACACATGCTTTGTTTTAGAATGCAACACTAGATTCTTTGACATGTTGATAGCACTTGAATTATCACAATATATAATAGTAGGCTCATCATAAATAACTCTAATATCCTTCAACACCTACTTCATCCAAACTACTTGATTATAGTTACTAGCAACAACAATGTATTCATCTTCAATAGGAGATAAAGATAGAACATCTTGTTCCTTACTGGACCATGAAATCAACTTGTTTCGCAAAAATAATGCTCCACTGGCAGTGCTCTTTCGGTCATCAACATTACTAGCCCAATCAACATTAGTATAGGCACATAATAGGAAATCATCATTCTTCAGATACCACAAACCATAGTCAATAGTCCCCTTCAAGTATTTGAAAATCGTCTTCACAACAGTAACATGAGTTTCTTTAGGATATGATTGAAATCTAGCACAAAGACAAATAACATGCATACTATCTGGTCTAGTCTGAGTTAAGTACAATAATCCATCAACCATAGATCTATACAAAGTCTGATTAACTTTATGAGATTCATCATTCTTAGATAATTTGCATCTAGTCACCATAGCAGTCCCAATAGGCTTAGAATCAGCTAATCCAAATTTCTTCAACAATTATTTCACATACTTAGATTGAGAAATGAAATACCTTTACCGGTCTGAGTAATCTATAATTCTAAGAAGAATTTCATCTCACCTATCATAGACATCTCAAATTCCTTTTGCATATCATCAGTAAACTTCATAATCAAATCATTATCACCACCAAAAATGATATCATCAACAAAGACTTCAACAATCAAAATGATATCATTCTCAACTTTGAAGTACAAATTACTATCAAAAGTCTCCCCCTTTGGCATTGATGGAAACACTAGATGTGAAAAACATCTAAGTACCAAGAAATGCCAAACAAGTCTCCCTCAATGGAAGACAACCTACAATCTCCCACATGAAGATATAGCAATGAAATTCTAAAACAAATACCAAACTCCCCCTTGTGAATGATATCTCTGTAAAGCTCTGAATTATATATATATATATATATATATATATATATATATATATATCCCCATTATATATTCAACAATTTAGCTTTTTATTTTTCCCTTTTCTTTTCCACATCAATATCTCTCCCCCTTTGACATCAATGCCAAAATTGTGACAAAAATATCAAAGAAAAAACATGAATCACTGAATCACAAAGCTAACTACTCCCCCTGAGCAGTAGCATCCCCATATAAGTGACAAAATGAATAGTATCTTTGATAATGCATACCAGACTGATGCCAAACCCCATCAATCAAGTCTCTAGCGGAGGGGCAAAAACTCTCAATCTGTCTCTAAAATACTCAAATGATTCCTTAGGCAAAGGTTTAGTGAAAATATCTGCAATCTGCTTTTTAGTGTTCACATAAACCAGTTTAACTTCATTTTCTTCCACCTTTTCCTTCAGAAAGTTATACTTGATAGATATGTGATTTGTTATAGAATGAAATACCAAATTCTTTGATATATCAATAGCAACATAGTTATCACAATGAATAACTACCGATCCATTACAATCCACCTTTATATCCTTCAACATTTGCTTCATCCATAAAACTTGTGTACAGTTAGTAGAAGAAACAATATACTCAACTTCAACAGTAGATAAAGAAGTACATGATTATTTCTTGCTGATCCATGAAACCAACTTCTTTCCAAGAAAGAAAGCTCCACCAGAAGTACTTTTCCGTTCATCAAAATCTATAGCCCAATCAACATCTGTCTATGCACATAAAGTAAAGTCATCATCCTTAGGGTACCATAAACCATATTCTGATGTACCTTGCACATATCTAAAAATCCTTGTCACCGTACTCATGATTTTCTCTAGGATCACTCTGAAATCTTGATACAATACAAACAACATTTATTATGTCAGGCCTAGTCTAAGTCAAATAAAGAAGACCTCCAATCATAGATTTGTATCTTGTAGGATTTACCAGTGCAGAAATATATTTCATTGTCAATTTCTCACTTGTAAGCATAGGAGTACTTACCGGTTTAGAATCTCAAATACAAAATTTCTTCAACAATTCCCTAGCATACTTAGTTTGACAGATAAAAATAACTTTGAAAGTGTGAGTAGTTTGCATACCTAAGAAAAATTCCATTTCCCCAATCATAGACATTTCAAATTCATTTTCCATTTTTTTAGCAAATTTCATGCACAACTTATCTTCACCTCCAAAAATAATGTCATCACCAAATACTTCAATAATCAGTATATCATCATCAATGATCTTATAATATAAATTACTATCAACATTACCCTTGGTAAAACCTAGCTTCAAAATATATTTATCCAACCTTGCATACCAAGCTCTAGGTGGTTGTTTCAATCCATATAAATGATGGTATGATGAAAGAATAAGTATCCAGTAGATTACTGAAAGAGGGGGGGGGGGTGAATCAGTAATTTGAAAAACTGATACAAACTTCCCAATGTCAATCTTAAGCACACAAAGTAAACTTATCAATGAAATAACTTTGTCAAGATAATATCTCACAAGAATACCGGTTGACTGTTACAACAATTTAACAATAAACATCTTTAAACTTGGTAACATCCAAATGCTTAATCATACTTTATCTCTCAATGCTTCTGGTTATCATGCCTTATCAAAATATTTATGTAGTTAATAAAAAACAACTATAAGATCATAACCACAAAAACATTCACCACATGACACAAATATTTATACGTGGAAAACCCAAATAGGTAAAAACCATGGTGAGATAAGACTCACAAGATAGCTATCTAAACTCTTCTGAAGTTCGCCCTGGTAGGAGCCAAGCCTGTTAAAGCTTTTAAAAAAGTCCTGTTAAGAACTAATCCTATTAGGAATCACCCGGTTAAGGGATTTACAACAAATGCCTTGATAAAAAGCAAGTACCCTGTTAGGAGTAACCTCGGTAGAGGATTTGAGAATCCAAACTAATGGATCACCTTGTTAGAGGATTTAAGAAGTAACCAAGCTTGTTAGAGCTTACCCTGTTAGGGGATTTCAATTCTACTATAATTGTTAGAAGACAACAGGTTTTTCTTTATCTATCTGAATAGAACTACATTTGCTTGATCAGATCCTTTCAAGCTTCAATCTGCTCTTACTCAAACTACAGATTCATTATCCGATTTGGCAACCACACACTCAACTAATTTCTGCCAGCACCTCTTACAAAACAACTTCATCAACATTAAATATAACTCAATTAGGTTGGTAACACAACAAAAACCTAATTCTCTCATAGAGATTACAAACAAATTGGTTCAAGTATGACCATTGGATTTACATAGTGTTAGCGCTCCCTCAATTTTTCATTTAAAATGTCCAAGCTTGCGTGTTGCCTTTCCGTGTCTCTATTCTTTCAGGTCTTTTGTACCTCTTCGTTTTGATCCTAAGCCGTTGAATTTTAAAAATAGTTCAATTGGTTCAAAGTTCAAGGCATTTTTAAGTAAATGTCTTTAGTGTCCTTTATCTCAAACAAAGAAAGCGTGTTATTATTATGTGTTTTGAACTTTGAACCCATGAACCTTTTTGGTTCAAGGTTCAAAATGTCTTTTTGTGAGTCGTAGCTATGTAATGTTATTTAATGAGCATGTGTGAATGTATTTTAAGTCGGTTTTAAACTTGAACCTTGAACCAATAGTCTTTTTGGTTCATTGGTTCAAGGTTCAAAGTCCTTTGCTTGTTATTCATGGTTATTGCTCGCTCTCGGTTTTGTTTTGAGCCGCTAGTTCACTATCGTCCTTATTGGATGAACTTGAACCATTGAACTCTTTGTGAGATGGTTCAAGGTTCAAAAGGTTTCCTTCAAGTTGATTCTAAAGACTTTATTAACACTGGAGGCAGCGCAGCAAGAAGGAATATTCTCGGCATCTAACAGTTTAAAATTCTAAATTTGGAAAGTAATCATGAGGACATTAACTATTTGTGCGGAAGTGATGGGCAATTAAGAAGGTGTCAGGTTTTCAGTCATTTCACTATTACTTCACATGTTTAAATGAATCATTATGAAGCGTGTGTAATTTTCTTGGTTTTTTACCGTCTGCTCTAAAAGGATATATGAATTCAACTCCATAATTCGTAAGGGTTCAAGATGATATAATTGAGCAAATTGGAGATGTCGGAGGTAAATTCAGCTCTACTTTCTTGAGAAGGTTTCATAGATTCATGGTGGTAACAGGTGAGTTCAGACAATTCTGCTATGCTGTATTTCTTTAGTTCTAAAGATTTATCAGTGTAGGAAGAAAAACTTTGGCTTGTTGGAGTAGAATTCTACCCTGTTTTAGAATTGCTAAATTAAAGTATAGGTAGGCAGTATGAGGCCGGTACTGCCGAAACTTGGTCGGACTTAATGTTTAGTGAGCATATTACCAGAACTGGATGATACTTCCTTGGCTCACGCCAACCTAGGGGATTTCTTAGAAAGATCCAAGAACCTTAAAGCTGGTTCAATAATGGAGAAAATAGTGAGAAGTGGTCTCGTTGAAGCCATTGCATTTCCACTTGCTGCACCATGCCCAGATTTGGTGGTATCTTGTATGAATAGATATGATGCTGAGAATAGGCACATAAGAACCAGTAATGGCGGTGATGGGAATCCCACATAAGGAGTCATACGAGGACTGGTCAATTGGGACCTCATGTAACGCCCCACCAGGAAACCCCGAAGGGATTAAGCCAAAACACAAGAATAGAGTGCAATTTTTTTTTTTAAAGTTACACCGTATTAAGATACAACATGATATCAAAGATTCAGATTACATAGCGGAAGACATCAACTAACACCTAAAGAGTTTCCCAACGAGATTACTTAAATATCACAATTCACTTAACTCACACAATTAATCCAATAAGCTGAATATCTTAATAACGAGATAATTCTTAAACAGGACAATTTCTTTCAAAAGATGGAAATATAAAACACAAGCAATGACACATCCATTAAGATCTATTCATAATCTTCATTCAAACTTTTCATTTAAAATTACAAGCCATACATCCAATATTCTAACACACTAGAATTTCATCATAACCATAAGAGATCTTTTCAAGCATACTTAGTATCCTTAACAACAACTGAGTATATTTCATTACTTTAAGATACATTCTTTCATATTCCAACTTATTGCATTATAAAAGACGATTACATACAGGCATCTACGATAAATCTCATCTAAACCACTTATGCATTCGATCAACATGGCATTCAAGAAGGAACTGCATATAAACATTTAAAGTTAATTCCATTTATCCACTTAACCATTCTAACATAAGCTAATCATACATGATAAAGCTGAATAAAGGAAACATAAGAGAATACATCACATAACACCATAATGATCTCGGAGTTCACCCCTAAAGGGCTACATCTCTGGGTCTGCTCAACTGCAAGACCCCTCTGTTAATTAATAAAGTTAAGAATACAAGAGGTTACACCCTTACAATCCAACCATCAAGGCGAAATATAAACAATAAACAAACGACCGCATCGGTCCAATAATACATAAACGATCCCTGAAAAGAACAGGATCCAGCTAAACATAATCAAAGCTAATACAAAGGTCCAGGATAGCATCCATAAAACTGAGTCATCACCACCCAAGGTCTAACATGAAACCGATACTCACAAGGGCAGAGACAAAAAGACGACCCACAAAGGTACTCCTAATAGGACAAGACGACAACGCACTAGCGAACGTAGGGACAAGTGTCATCACTCAACCTGGTATGGTTACCATGGAAAGTCTTCATAGGTCCCAGCCCCATACACTGGGTTACCCTGGCAACCTAATCCGAGCTTCCGGCCCATCCAAGCCTCATGTGGACCCACACATCCTCTCGTGAAGACAAGGATGGTGGTTTGCCATTTCAGGCCTTCTCACAGCATGTCGAATCTATGATAGCACTCGTCCCATGTGTGAGGCACATTATCTTACTTAGAAATTACATTCTAATCTACTGTTAGGTTATCACTTATTAGACTCACTTTCGATGGGTTACCCAGCAGCCACTTTGGGCGCGGCCCCCAATCGAAAGCCACTTTCCCATGCGACACTAGACTATACTCAGACGAACTCAAAACCAAGGAATAGACATGGTCAGACGAACGGAGTTCAAAAAGGGAGAAACAATCATCTGGTCAAACACGACTCAAAGATGAACACTTACTGACGGTACTCTAACTAGAGACCCGACCAACAATGGTCAACCACAATTCAACATTCAACTCACACATAGAGGATATGATCAAAAGCAACACTACCACAAACAACAGTCCACTCGGAACCGAGGACTGAAACAGGTACCCCAAATCATGCCATACGACAGGGTCCTATCAAAACAAGCATGACTTGCCATTTCATAAACAAAAGCGAATACAGAAATTAAACTCGCATAGGCAATAATCAACAGATACAATCTTTCCGAATTGATCTAAACATTAAAAATCGATCAAGTTTTCTACAAGATCTATATCAGATTACAGTTATCTACCTCAACTAGGGATAAGTTGTTCTTGGTTTTCTAACTCCTTAAGGTTCAAAGCATCGAACAGACATATTAAGCCATAAAGAGTTCTTAAACCAAATTCATATTAATAAAACTCAGATAGCCATTAATCAATTAAATAAGATATCTAATCTCCAATAAAACATCATTGACATACTGGTTCAAAACCACCTCTACAGTTTCATATTTTTCAATCCCAGATGCACTATACGGATCACAGAAAATATAAATATAAAAAGGGAATCCAAATGAAGGTAATCATCTCCAAAATCCAAATCTTACTTCCCTACGCACGTATAGCAGAATCCAAAATTATCTGTTAATTAAAGAGTATATTTATTATTCCACGATAAATAAAATATACACAATTAACGACTAATAGTGCACAATAATCCAGTTAATTATTAGTTAATATATAATTATTAATCTTTATTAATAAAATATATCTAACTAATAATTAATGCATTTGCACAAGTTTCGAATTAAATATCGATTAGTTTATATACATAAATTAATTTCCATTAATCATATATATATAAAATAATTAATAATTAACTGAAAGCTTTATTTAAAAAAAATACCTTTAATTCAACAAACTCATTATTTGTTTATTTTTTTTTCAATAAAAAAAAACATGAAATACAATATTAAAAAAAACTTCAAAGCAAACCACGTGGGGGCCACGTGGGCTTCTCCCACGCGGTTTTTCTTTCCTTTCCCCGCAGAAGGGCTGGGGAGACCATGACGTGGTCTCCACCCAGCCTAGGTTGCGTGGAGAGCACGGCATGGCCTCCGTAGGCCTCTCCCCAAGCTTAGGGAAGCCTTGGCTCTCCCCAAACCTGGGTCGAGGGCCTTGGCAATACCGCCCCTCCCAAAACCGCCATTCCAAAACTCGCAACGCGTTAAAAAAAACAATCACGATTAATAATATATATTCTTTTTTTTTAATTTGCTGTTAAAAAAGTTTCATACACAGCAAGGAAAAAACACAGTCTCACAGAGACTGGAATAAATAAATTTTTCTTGGTTCTAATTCTTCATAAGCAATTGAAAAAAAAAATACCCAGATCAGGAAAGGGGAAAAATTTCTCCAAAACCAATCAGCACAATGGTCAAACAAGATTGTTCTTCACAAATTTAACATCTAATCTGCCAAACCCCCAAATAATTTCAATTTTATTTATTTTAAATCATTCTTAGTAAACCAGAAATTGATTTGAAAACAAAGAATGAGATCAAGGAGGGATAATTCAAGATCTTATTTCCATTCTACTCTATTAATCAATCAAACTGATTTTTTCAATAACAAATTCATTTCTTTCAACCAGAACAGTAAATTCTTTTGGCAACAAGAAAACAATTCAGAATCCTACCTTCATACGCAATCCTGGAATCGCTGAAGGAGAGCCCACCTGTCAGATCCAGCAAAACTCCCTCCTCTCCAAAAACCCCCAAATTTCATCCCAAAATCTCTTTCCATCCAAAATTTTTCCAAAAATATCCATCCCCCAAAATTTCCCCCAAATTTTAGGTTATATGGAAGAGTTGACCAAAATTCCATTTTTGGAATTAAAATTTTTATTTAAAAATAATTCTCAAATTTAATTCTTTTCTAGCTATAGCAACAAATTAACTTGCTTTTCAATCAAAAATCGATTTCCTCATTTACTACAATTTAACCTTTCTAATTTCAGAAGCCAACATAATACAATTAAATCTATCGCAATTAAATACAGAACTTTCTTTTCAACAGCATATACAAAATGCATTTAATATTCAAAATCAGTCATTTAATCGAACTTACTCCCAATTTAAAACGAGCAATCCAATATCAACAAAAATCGCATAACGAAATCCTGATTAATTTAGTCCATTAATCTCTAATGCACAAATACATAATTAATCAAAATAATACTAAGGACTAATTAATCAATTTAACCATGCACACCAAGCATGCAAAACGAGAAGGTCAACCAAACGGACGACTCGCAAACCCAAACAAAAAGGGAACACCGATGATGGCTGACGATTCTCACTTGAGCACGACGAAGGTCAACTAGGGTCTTACGACCACCTAATCCAACTCTAAGGATTAAAGAGGTACACTCAAACCTGCAATTCCAGGTGAAGATGAACCTCGCACTCATGTGGCGTTGTACCTGAAATTTCCTACAACCAAGAGTCATACATGCATACATATATAAAATTTAATGAAAGCGTTAGCCCGATATTAATACCACGAGAAAGGAACACTGAACAACTTGCATACAACTAGTGTGGAAACCACATCAATAGCTATGCGTTAAATCAAACATCTGACTATAATCATAATATTAAGATAAACTGAACAAGATTAAACCGAGATTAGAAATTGATTAGGGTAGGGGTACTACATTCTCCCCCCCTAGGTTCCGACTTACTCCTGGAAGTCGTAAGGTTAGATGGAGAACATGTCGTACGCATTAGCCCTGAAACTCATTCAACAAAGATCAAATTGCACATAGAAATCTTTCCATAATCAAATGAAATATTATTGCAAAATCCTTAACAAACGCCATTATCCATTGGCAAGATACATCTAAAACCATACATTCCTTAAAATATCCGAGGAATAATCCACAATCATAGCAGAGAAACAAGAATTTTCTTCCTTTCATTACACCAAATTAAAACATTACAAAGGGGTAAACAACAATTACCATAATCATCTATCAAACATGACCAGAAAACATGCTATCAAGATCAATTTCCTTTACCAATCCATCTTTATCATAAAATTTTATTGACTAGAACTAGCTTAAAATATCAATTTCTACAACCAAATTAACTTTCAATAATTAAGAGCAACAAAATATATAACTCAATTGATTACACTTGCCAGGTATAAGAAAACCTTTCCAAAGACTATGTCCCATAACATAGCGACAAGCTAACACAATTTACTCCATGATACAAATAATAACCATCCACATAACTGGAATGCATAACAGAAAAGGCCACATGTGAGCATGTTTAATGCTCGGTCAAAGATGACATGCACGATCAACATCTCTATGCCTGATCTCAGAACAACAATATGATCATAAGAATCCAATATCTCACTCAAGGACTCGATGGTGCTAGGCACACCATAGGGGTGCTACCTTCCATACAAGACCTTTGTGAATATCCCTTGTTGAGCAAGGTGGTTAGCCTCCAAGAGATAGTCACCACACATAGGTAGGTAGTGGATACTAGCTGCAACACAGCCTCACATACCCCCATCCTCATGGTTCCCTACATCAACTTCCTCGCACACACTCTACCAATTCCGTATCATACGTCCTTGGAGAGGAATTTCACATTTCGACACAAGACCAGCATCCAAAAACAATAAGGATAAACCAGTTTAGCCACCAAAGTACAGATGAATAAAGGTAATAAATCATCAATTCCAACAGTAAGGCAAGAAAATAATCCGGAATTGCAACACCAAATCAAAAGTGCAAAAGATCACAAGATCATGGCTAAACCTTCAAAGTCAAAGTAAAATAAATTGCTGATCCCCAAAGAAATATAAAGAATATCACAACTGCACATAACATCACTATGTGACTAACATCTAGCCACCAACGAGGAAGGAAGGAACAACTGACTAGCTATTGCAGTAGCTCATCATGTGGTGTGACATAGTCACACTACCCACATGGCATGGCGGTGTGCACCTCGACATCACCCCGCATCACGTCGTCACGCGGCATGGCAATATCCCAAGCGGAGAAAACACGCAATGGGCATATCCCACATGGTAGTGCACCTCCCAGAAAAAGTACGCGCAGGTCACATCCCGCATAGCGACGTATCTAGAAGGATACTCGCCGTAAGTCAGAGGTATACATGACTATGGTCCACCCACATGCCCACCAACACATACTAACTGGCAGCACATGCGAATAAACCTACCTTTCATGAAGACAAGGCAAAGGATCCTCCAAATCACACCATCACTATACACAAGAATCACCATCCAAATGCTCAAATAAAGGAGAGGAATAGGCTGACACATATAAACCTATAAATAGATTCATCAAAAGGGAAAGTATTGAGTACATCTTTGATACAGTTTAATAGTACAACTATATCATTCCTCGAAGTAGAGAAGCTAAAGTCGCTTCGCACCGACATTACTCGTACGCCAATCCATACTATTCAAGGAACGGTTACTTCGAATACTACCCCTTAACATACTGAGTTACCCACAACTCAAGGTTTGGTACTCAGCAGGGAAACAAATAAGCAACATCACATAAACAATATGGTTTCCCATACTCATAAGGAACATATCCTCCATGGTTGATTACTTCACCAATCCATGGGCACATATAATAAGCACTGGTTTCTTACAATACACACAAATACACCAGTACTGGTTTAGTCACATTAACAGGGAATACTTTTCAGTACGCTAACATCTATTCAAGGAAGATTTTAATTACGCTTTCTACATAAATAACTGAATAAAGTTTACTCTAGATGCAAGTACTGAAATTATTAACAATTCACAATTACATAAGGAAATAACATCATTCCTATATCTTTATCACATTTCACCAAGCATCCGAACTCACATTACTAACTATTCAAATTCATTTCTAAAGCTTAAGACTTTCATCTATCACTATGAAGCCAAAAGCAAACATACAATTTCACATGTTTTATAAACATTCTATTTAAATCAATGCATTCTTTAATACCATTTCTAAAAATCTTATGATTAGGCAAGGAGAAGGGAAAGAAAGTTTGATAATCAAACTATTTCTTACAAAGACACAAGATCAATCAAGATCACGCTATAATATAAAATTCCTCACTATAAGCCTATCATTTTAATTACACGGTTTTCGTTTCACTACCGTTAGAAGGATGACAATCAGCCTAACAAAACACTTTCAATAATTATGGTTGCAACAGGAGGTTCTAGTTTTCCAAACAAAGCAAAGATCAAGAGAGGCAATCTTTTTGGTAATGCAAGACCTCTTTAAGAACACTCACATAAATAATACAATATAGACACATGTCATAATTTGCAACCTATTAGAGAAGATCACATTACGATCAAAGATAGGCAAGGAGCTATTACTCAAATAAAACATATTAATGCACGCACATCAAACAAGCTTTTTCCTTCACACTTTCTAAACACATTAAGGTAATTACATATACCCAAAAGCGAGTTCAATGGAGCATTTGCTAAAATAAATCTTCAATCAAACTGGTTTAATGAAACACATAAAACAATCTTTCGGAAAACACATTAATACTCTCTCGAAGCTACAATAACATGCTCCTTTTAATACTTCTTCTACAAACCAAGCAGTTTCACATAATTCAACTATTCGCATAGAGATGCACCTTACTAAGGTAGAATTTAATCATGCTACTCCTACAACATACACATGGAGAATTCTTTAAACGTACACATACAGTTTTCTCCCATTCACCCAAAATAAATTTTTAAACCCATAGCCCTTTAATAATCTAAAAACATAAGCGTCATAAAGCTCACTCAAGGGTTCAAGAAGTCACACCCTTTTCTCTTTCAAACAAGAAACTCAAATCAAAGATAATTACACATATCCTAATCATTTTAATTTCCAGAAAGAGAGAGAGAGAGGAATGGTGATGATCATTTAATTTTCTACAAAATAAGCATTCAATAATTGCCATACTAGTCCTTCAAGCGAACAACACTAAGCTAGATCATAATCTTTAAACAAACACAATTCGCACTTTTAGATTCAAGACAAGCACGGACCAACCCAAATGGGTTAGTCTAAAGAGTACAACACTCAATAAGGAAAGGTACATACGACTCTCCTTCAGAATAAGAGTAATTGTAGACCAAGACATCAATAAGCACACAATGCACATATAAACACTCAAACAACAACATCAAGAAGGTGGAAACAAGGTGTGAACACACACGCGTTACACACAAGATAAGGTTTGCTCAATCACTCACATGCAAAAGGAGGACAAGCATACATATAAGGTCGATACACCTCACACCAAAAGATGGCACACGCGACACCAGAGATCCCAATGTTTGCAACATGGGCTCTGATACCAAATGTAATGCCCCGCCAGGAAACCTCGAAGGGATTAAGCCAAAACACAAGAATAGAGTGCAATTTTTTTTTTAAAAGTTACACCGCATTAAGATACAACATGATATCAAAGATTCAGATTACATAGCGGAAGACATCAACTAACACCTAAAGAGTTTCCCAACGAGATTACTTAAATATCACAATTCACTTAACTCACACAATTAATCCAATAAGCTGAATATCTTAATAACGAGATAATTCTTAAACAGGATAATTTCTTTCAAAAGATGGAAATATAAAACACAAGCAATGACACATCCATTAAGATCTATTCATAATCTTCATTCAAACTTTTCATTTAAAATTACAAGCCATACATCCAATATTCTAACACACTAGAATTTCATCATAACCATAAGAGATCTTTTCAAGCATACTTAGTATCCTTAACAACAACTGAGTATATTTCATTACTTTAGGATACATTCTTTCATATTCCAACTTATTGCATTATAAAAGACGATTACATACAGGCATCTACGATAAATCTCATCTAAACCACTTATGCATTCGATCAACATGGCATTCAAGAAGGAACTGCATATAAACATTTAAAGTTAATTCCATTTATCCACTTAACCATTCTAACATAAGCTAATCATACATGATAAAGCTGAATAAAGGAAACATAAGAGAATACATCACATAACACCATAATGATCTCGGAGTTCACCCCTAAAGGGCTACATCTCCGGGTCTGCTCAACTGCAAGACCCCTCTATTAATTAATAAAGTTAAGAATACAAGAGGTTACACCCTTACAATCCAGCCATCAAGGCGAAATATAAACAATAAACAAACGACCGCATCGGTCCAATAATACATAAACGATCCCTGAAAAGAACAGGATCCAGCTGAACATAATCAAAGCTAATACAAAGGTCCAGGAGAGCATCCATAAAACTGAGTCATCACCACCCAAGGTCTAACATGAAACCGATACTCACAAGGGCAGAGACAAAAGGACGACCCACAAAGGTACTCCTAACAGGACAAGACGACAATGCACTAGCGAACGTAGGGACAAGTGTCATCACTCAACCTGGTATGGTTACCATGGAAAGTCTTCATAGGTCCCGGCCCCATACAATGGGTTACCCTGGCAACCTAATCCGAGCTTCCGGCCCATCCAAGCCTCATGTGGACCCACACATCCTCTCGTGAAGACAAGGATGGTGGTTTGCCATTTCAGGCCTTCTCACAGCATGTCGAATCTATGATAGCACTCGTCCCATGTGTGAGGCACATTATCTTACTTAGAAATTACATTCTAATCTACTGTTAGGTTATCACTTATTAGACTCACTTTCAACGGGTTACCCAACAGCCACTTTGGGCGCGGCCCCCAATCGAAAGCCACTTTCCCATGCGACACTAGACTATACTCAGACGAACTCAAAACCAAGGAATAGACATGGTCAGACGAACGGAGTTCAAAAAGGGAGAAACAATCATCTGGTCAAACACGACTCAAAGATGAACACTTACTGACGGTACTCTAACTAGAGACCCGACCAACAATGGTCAACCACAATTCAACATTCGACTCACACATAGAGGATATGATCAAAAGCAACACTACCACAAACAACAATCCACTCGGAACCGAGGACTGAAACAGGTACCCCAAATCACGCCATACGACAGGATCCTATCAAAACAAGCATGACTTGCCATTTCATAAACAAAAGCGAATATAGAAATTAAACTCGCATAGGCAATAATCAACAGATACAATCTTTCCGAATTGATCTAAACATTAAAAATCGATCAAGTTTTCTACAAGATCTATATCAGATTACAGTTATCTACCTCAACTAGGGATAAGTTGTTCTTGGTTTTCTAACTCCTTAAGGTTCAAAGCATCGAATAGACATATTAAGCCATAAAGAGTTCTTAAACCAAATTCATATTAATAAAACAGCCATTAATCAATTAAATAAGATATCTAATCTCCAATAAAACATCATTGACATACTGGTTCAAAACCACCTCTACAGTTTCATATTTTTCAATCCCAGATGCACTATACGGATCACAGAAAATATAAATATAAAAAGGGAATCCAAATGAAGGTAATCATCTCCAAAATCCAAATCTTACTTCCCTACGCACGTATAGCAGAATCCAAAATTATCTGTTAATTAAAGAGTATATTTATTATTCCACGATAAATAAAATATACACAATTAACGACTAATAGTGCACAATAATCCAGTTAATTATTAGTTAATATATAATTATTAATCTTTATTAATAAAATATATCTAACTAATAGTTAATGCATTTGCACAAGTTTCAAATTAAATATCGATTAGTTTATATAAATAAATAAATTTCCATTAATCATATATATATAAAATAATTAATAATTAACTGAAAGCTTTATTTAAAAAAAATACTTTTAATTCAACAAACTCATTATTTGTTTATTTTTTTTTCATTAAAAAAAAACATGAAATACAATATTAAAAAAAACTTCAAAGCAAACCACGTGGGGGCCACGTGGGCTTCTCCCACGCGGTTTTTCTTTCCTTTCCCCGCAGAAGGGCTGGGGAGACCATGACATGGTCTCCACCCAGCCTAGGCTGCGTGGAGAGCACGGCATGGCCTCCGCAGGCCTCTCCCCAAGCTTAGGGAAGCCTTGGCTCTCCCCAAACCTGGGTCGAGGGCCTTGGCAATACCGCCCCTCCCAAAACCGCCATTCCAAAACTCACAACGCGTTAAAAAAAACAATCACGTTTAATAATATATATTCTTTTTTTTTAATTTGCTGTTAAAAAAGTTTCATACACAGCAAGGAAAAAACACAGTCTCACAGAGACTGGAATAAATAAATTTTTCTTGGTTCTAATTCTTCATAAGCAATTGAAAAAAAAAATACCCAGATCAGGAAAGGGGAAAAATTTCTCCAAAACCAATCAGCACAATGGTCAAACAAGATTGTTCTTCACAAATTTAATATCTAATCTACCAAACCCCCAAATAATTTCAATTTTATTTATTTTAAATCATTCTTAGCAAACCAGAAATTGATTTGAAAACAAAGAATGAGATCAAGGAGGGATAATTCAAGATCTTATTTCCATTCTACTATATTAATCAATCAAACTGATTTTTTCAATAACAAATTCATTTCTTTCAGCCAGAACAGTAAATTCTTTTGGCAACAAGAAAACAATTCAGAATCCTACCTTCATACGCAATCCTGGAATCGCTGAAGGAGAGCCCACCTGTCAGATCCAGCAAAACTCCCTCCTCTCCAAAAACCCCCAAATTTCATCCCAAAATCTCTTTCCATCCAAAAATTTTCCAAAAATATCCATCCCCCAAAATTTCCCCCAAATTTTAGGTTATATGGAAGAGTTGACCAAAATTCCATTTTTGGAATTAAAATTTTTATTTAAAAATAATTCTCAAATTTAATTCTTTTCTAGCTATAGCAACAAATTAACTTGCTTTTCAATCAAAAATCGATTTCCTCATTTACTACAATTTAACCTTTCTAATTTCAGAAGCCAACAGAATACAATTAAATCTATCGCAATTAAATACAGAACTTTCTTTTCAACAGCATATACAAAATGCATTTAATATTCAAAATCAATCATTTAATCGAACTTACTCCCAATTTAAAACGAGCAATCCAATATCAACGAAAATCGCATAACGAAATCCCGATTAATTTAGTCCATTAATCTCTAATGCACAAATACATAATTAATCAAAATAATACTAAGGACTAATTAATCAATTTAAACATGCACACCAAGCATGCAAAACGAGAAGGTCAACCAAACGGATGACTCGCAAAACCAAACAAAAAGGGAACACCGACGACGGCTGACGATGCTCACTTGAGCACGACGAAGGTCAACTAGGGTCTTACGACCACCTAATCCAACTCTAAGGATTAAAGAGGTACACTCAAACCTGCAATTCCAGGTGAAGACGAACCTCGCACTCATGCGGCGTTGTACCTGAAATTTCCTGCAACCAAGAGTCATACATGCATACATATATAAAATTTAATGAAAGCGTTAGCCCGATATTAATACCATGAGAAAAGAACACTGAACAACTTGCATACAACTAGTGTGGAAACCACATCAATAGCTATGCGTTAAATCAAACATCTGACTATAATCATAATATTAAGATAAACTAAACAAGATTAAACCGAGATTAGAAATTGATTAGGGTAGGGGTACTACACCTCATACACATTATTCTCTGAGAAGAAGAGTGCGTAGAGAAGTGTAATTGCAAGAAACTGGCTCCTCAAAGTTCAAAAGGGAGGATCACGGCTGCCAAAACCCCTTACCAGAGATAATTTCATCACAGAATTGCAAGACATTGTTATATTATTAAATATGCTAAAAGGGAATTCACACTCCTTTTACCAAGAAGATTAGATGTATTTTAATATTCAGGTGCTATTATTAGGTGAAAAATATCTTGACTGGGTGCAGGTAATTGTAGAGAGACTCCATGAAGGTTGAAGTAATTTTGTGGGCATGTCTAGTTTTTATATGTCCTCTTATCTTTTATACATATTAGCCTGTACTAGAGATTGGCATGGCTTGCTCAATGAACCATGGGTGGATGGTATGGAAGTTTATAATTACTATCCTTCGTTACAGATGCAGAAACATGAAGAAGATATTGCTAGATGGAATGGTGTCTTCGCAGGAAGACTTGCTTTTGAACTATAGGGTGATGTGAACAAGAGAATGTTAGTTGAAGCAATGGAGTTGATAAGTATATATGGTAGCTTCTTCATTCAATTTCCCAGGTTTACCTACCTTCATGTAGGTGGTTTTGAAGGTGAACCATTTAGGCTACCTAGGTATGCCTTCGATAACTATGTACTCATAGAGGTGAGCAGGCAACTAATTCATATTGATAAAAGGTTAGGGGCAAAAGGTGAATTTGAAGTTGCCTTTCCTGTTGAACTTGGATACTACAGTTGTAAGTCCATGTCTGATGCTTTAAATTTGGAATTGGAATTTAAGAAGATGAACCTGCAGCCCTATGTTGCTAGACGTAGGTTTGATAGCAGGCTATGTCGTCGAAAACCTAAATGTAGATGACCACTTCTGTCATGAACCCCAGTTGGAAGATTACTTTGAGAATTATAGTAATGAATATGAAGTAAGGAGGTGACTGTGGTCAAGATTTACTCTGCAACAGATAATCGCCAGGAAGCTTCCTATCAATGTGTCCGAAGTACAGTAGGAAACAGGGAAGATGTTCTAGATCTTGAATTCAACAAGGAAGTTCAAGGAAAGCCAATCCCTAAGATTGACTGGAATAAAAAGGAAGATGATAATATTCAATCTAAGACTTTCAATGTTGTAAGGAGAACTGAGAAGTGGTTGAGAGACTAGAAATTAAGGAAAGGATCACTCATATCCTCCCATGAACTAAGAGTTGATTCACATGCTGTGACTCAACTTCCTATTTCCTCCACTAATGAAATTGTTGATATTGCAGGTGGTTCAAAGTCAATTGTTACAAAAATCCAACCCAGAAGATTAAAAAGGTCACCGCTATGTTCTACAGCAGCCCGAGTAACTCGGTCAAGGAGCAAGAAAAAGAAAAAAGAGCCAACATTGAGGCAGATCATTGTAGACCTGGATCCAAGTGGAGCAGTTGAAGTAATAATGGATCAATAGGATTTGGGTGAACCTACGATACAAGAGGTGGATATAGGTAAAGAAACAAAGGGTGAATTGAATCCAATGAACACTCTTATTATTGTTAATTCGCCAAGTAATCAGACAAATCCTCCATCCAAAGAACCTGCAAACACTTCGCAATGGTTAGAGGCTACTGTTGGGAGGAAATGCAATGTGGTACCAATAACAATCCCTATGGAAGATATGGTCAAGAATTGTCTCGAAAAAGTGTCCAACCCAAAAAGACTTAAAAAATAGACAATCCCTGAGGTAGATGAAGTAACAGG
The DNA here is from genome assembly GCF_030272615.1 of Cryptomeria japonica. Taxonomy (NCBI): domain Eukaryota; kingdom Viridiplantae; phylum Streptophyta; class Pinopsida; order Cupressales; family Cupressaceae; genus Cryptomeria; species Cryptomeria japonica. Next base: position 149,325,539 of record NC_081406.1, on the reverse strand, counting down.
TCATTGGACAACCGAGATGGCTAAACCTATCCCAGGTAGAGACTCGGACAAAGCTACTGAAGATGACTTCATAGTAGAAAAGATTGATCTGGGGGTTGCTTCGCAAGTCATTGATGTCAAACACTTTGAGTCCTCCACGAAGAGAATGATTTACAAATGATGGAAACATGAAAAGGATAAAAAGAACTGAAGCAAATCATCACTCAAATGGCTAAATACATTAATGTCATACACCATCCAAATCCTCAACCCTTGTCACAAGTGGTAGTATCCTTTGATCCCAGATCTCCAGCAAATCAAAAGATGTTAGATCAGGTTCAAAGAAACAAAATGGTAGGGGAGGTGTTCAAAGAATCGCTTGATCTCATAATACAACAAGGTTTAGACTATATTATCACTCTGGTAAAAGTATATGAGGGTGTTGTGACTATGAGTAAGGAATATGAATTGGAAGTTGTTGCCTGGGAGAAAGAGAGGATTAAATGGGTGGCAGTTCTTACACAGATGAATGATATACAAAAATTTGGTGTGATGAAGTTCTTAGCTGAAAAACTTGTTGATAGTTTGGATGATAATATACTGTATGTATCGAAGAAGAACGTGGAGTGGCAAAATTCAATTATCAAACATGGCCACGAGGAATCCACCAAACTTCTAAAAGGATTGACAGATCTAATCGATACAATGCAAAAGGATCTTAAATGCATTGACATCCAACTTATGAATGATGATGCTCAGACAATCAAAGCTGCTATAGATATGACGAAAATCTTCCAAGAAAGGGTACATTTCATCAGGAGGACAAAATCCTTGACTACGAATGATTTCTTGAAGATGCCTAGGATTGAGTCAATGCTCACGGTTTGTTCTAATCATCTAGAAGCGCACAAGGCAAAAGTGTCAAAAGTAAATATGGACAAGGAGGTCTGGAAGCAACAAATTCAGCATATTGGACTCCCCTATTTCCAAGTCATCCTGAACTTCTCGGTGACACATTTAGAGTGGCGTTGCATGCGCAGTTCTACGACAAAACAGGATAAGCCAACAGCTTCCTCCACCACAGTGGAATCTTAATCAACTTAGGGATGAGCTGCCAGCCTATCTATGGATGTTGTTTTAGTTTCTTTTGTTTTTTAGCAAATGATTTCTTTAACCTCCAGTTAAAGTGAAGTTTTAGTTATTATGTAGCAAACTATGAGCCTGAAGGCTATTTTAGCTAGGAAGTAAGTTTATGTGAGTGTCCAAAAAACTGTGAGTTTTGAAGGAACAAACAAAAATCTTTATTTTGTTAATTTATTAAAACTAGAATGACTAGTTTATCAATGAAATGTTATGGTGTGCAGTCTTTAAATCTGTGCATTTGAGGAATTGCCGATCTTTGTTGAGAAATGTGCTTATGTGCATAATATCATTTTGTTATCAACTATTTCAGTGTTTTCTGAATTCATTCTGGATTGAGTTGTGCTGATCCCCCTTGTCCTATGAGACATGAGAGAGAATCAATCATTGTTCATACTACTATGCATTTTCTTTGCTTTGAATTTATGAAATGAACATGTGTGTAAATAAGAGTCCATGAGCTCTTGTTAGGAATAGATCTTCAAAATATTCTTCTTGTTCTATTTTAAAAGCATTCCTTTGTGTTGATGAATGAATGTTGAAGCCTTTTTTGTGCTTTCTAGTTAAAAGTGTATTCATTTTGAAAATTTTCTGCATAAAAATTCATTGCAAATCTCACGAGGAGCTACCCTCTAATGTAGAGGATGGGTTTGTAGTCAGTTCATCCAACTATTGGTTGATTTGTTTTCCTTTCATAAAGGGCAGTATAAGAGTCTTATCAAAGAGATCAAACATGGTAATTTCAAGAAAGGGACAAATATGTTAACCAACAGATCTTTGGCGACTCTGCTGGGGAGTCGAATCATAAGACTGGCTGCCTAGTTGTAAGCCTGGAGTCAAGAAGATATACTAGGTCCCAAAGACGGGAAGGGATAGTTGATTCTATTTTTCAAGAGATACAGAACCTAAATTTTCAACACACTTTTTCACCTGAAAGATGAGAAAGAAGTAGGCCTCCTTCCCCCTCTCCTTCACTTCCTGTATCCTCAGTCTGTCAAGCTCTGACATTGCATGGTATTGCTTTACCAAATATAATCAACCTGACTCCTCTCAATATCATCTTTCCAGTGGCAGTTAATAATCCTTGGGGAGCTGCGGTAGGTCCACTGCACTTTGGTTTAAATTTGAATCCCCTACCCAAAGGAGTGAGGGATCACTTGCCAAAATTTAGTGGTGATGGGAAAACCACTGTTTATGAGCACTTGAATGCATTCAATGTTGCTCGTAGGGTAATAGCTGTTCAACATGAGGATGTTTCCGTGAGGCTATTGTACAAACACTAACTGGAGTAGCAACAGATTGGTTCTATCACCCGCCAAATAGTGTGATAACTAATTGGCAGGATTTGAAAATGAGGTTTGAGGCAAGATTCAAAGTGACTGAGGATGAACACTCTCTTTTAGCTTAATTGGCCCAGCTAAAGAAAGAAATTTCAGAGTCTATGAGGGATTTTGTAGCGAAATTTGATAAGATTGTACATAAAATTCCAGTCAATCAAAAACCCTCGGATGACAATCTGAAATGTTTTTTAATAAACTCCATGCCTTCAAAGATATATTTCCTGATTCACAGGGAAAGAGTTGCAAAACTAGGTGCTGCCAAAACACTGGCTGCTGAGTTGGAGGATGATTTGATCACTGTAGGGAAATGGAAGAGGGAAGTAAAGATACCTAATGCTCAACCTTCTACTTCTTCAGAACCTGTAATATAGAGACTGATGAATGATGTAATAACTCTTAAAAGACAACTACCTAAAGCTAGTACCTCATACTCATCCCCTTATCAAGACATACCTAGAAGGAATACAAATCAGTCTTTAGGGATTGGAAATAAATCTTTGTAATTACCCCCTACCCAACAAAGATTGGCAATTGAGGCACCACCACCTAAGGGGAGTATGTGTGTTTTTCATCTTACAGAAAAACATGATGGCAGTTAGTGTCCTGAGATGGTGCGTTATGTGTAATTAATGAGTTCTAAAGAAATTTCAAATGAATGGAGTGAAGAGGAATCTTTAAAGAAACCCGACGACTCTGAAATCCACTTCCTAGAGTACAAGTCAGATTCAGAAAGAGGAAGTGACATTTTGGTTACTTTAGAAGATCCTTCATGTGCTGTGCTCACAAGAAATCAACAAAATGTAAAACCTCAGGGCGTTTCTTCTTCTTCTGCTATGAATTTTAAAGGTAAGGAAATTGTTTCCAAATCTTATAACAATGATCAAAAGCCTCAAGAGTTCCCATCGGTAAGGTATGTGGAAAAGGAAAGTTCGTTTGATATTATAGAGTTTTGTAAATCCTCCCAAATTCAAATTACACCTGCCAAGTATCTTAAATTAAATCCCAAAGAACTGGATAGACTTGTTCAGTTTATAAAAGGAAATAATGTGTTACAAGCTAATGGAACACAACAGTTAGTAAATGCCACATTGTCTTCCCACAGTGATGTATCAACTTATCCTGTTGCTCATGAATTGACCCCTGAAATAACTGCCCTCTAAAAAGATGATACTTTGTTTGTCCTTGAGTAAAAACCTGAGCCCTTTTACATATCATTGTTTATAAATGGTCATAAATTAAAAAACTGTATTATTGATTCAAGTGTGTCAAATAGTATAATTCCCTCTGTAGTAGCCAAAGCGTCGGGGTTATCCTTGACGAAAACTTTTGGCAAATGTTATTGAATGGACTCTAAACAAATTCCCCTGTTAGGACAAATTAAGGATACTAAAGTAGCCCTTGCTGCTCACCCGAATAAAAGAATCAAGATGACTATTCTAATAGTTGTCATTCCTGCCAATTATGGTTTGTTTCTAAGTCGTAGGTTCTGTAGAGACTTAGGAGGTGAGATAAAAATGGATTGGTCTCAAGCCACAATTCTTGTAGGAAAACAACGAGTCATTTTGTAGCCTTAACCTAAATCTAAGCTCACTGTGTTTCTCTCTGATGACCCAAAGGATCAAATTTTGTATCAGGAGTTCCATTTCAAAAATTACATGATTTTATCTGATAATGAAGTCGTGGGAGGTGTGCCACGATCGGACACAGATGAAACTCTATGGTTGATGGAGTTTTATGGGAGTTGTGAAACATCTAGTTCAGGTGTAGGGGTAGTACTAATTCCACCTTCTGGTACTCATATTCCTTTTTCCTTTAAATTTGAATTCAAGAACACAAATAATACATCTGAGTATGAGGCTTTGTTATTGGGTTTAGCTGAAGCCAAGAAACTGGGAGTAAAATTTCTGCGAGTCAAAGGAGATGCAAAGTTGATTGTGAAATGGGTTAGAGGATTATTTAATGTAAAAAATGAAAGGCTGAAACATTACCAAAATAGAGTTTGGGATGAAATTGAAGAATTTGATGCATTTTCTATTGAGGCTATTCCTAGAGAACAAAATTCAAAAGCAGATTCATTACCCGTATCAGCTTCTTTATTGATTCTGCATCCTACATTTGTTGATAATACTTATCGAGTGGAGTTAATATATCGGCCTAGTGTTCCTGATAATTCTGAATTTTGTCAAGTGTTTGAAAATTATAAACAAATTAATAATTTTATGTAGTGTGTAGAAACATTTGTTGCTATATATTTTGAAGGTTCAGATGCAGAGTGTAAGCAGTTTTCACTAGAACAGGCCAAAGTGTTGACTGATGGAGTTATGCAATTAAAAGGGAATAAGATTCATAAAGGTTTGGTTTCATTAGAATGTCTTTTTGATCATCATGATGCCTACAAGAAAAGAAAAGGTGATAAGCCTCCTGAAGTTTAAGATGTTGGAGGTTACGAAAGGATTAACATTGGCACTGAAGATGATCCCAAATATATCAATCTGGGAAAATGTTGCACACCTATGAAGAAAGAGAGGTTCATTAGTCTCCTGCTGGAGTTCAAGGATGTTTTCGCTTGGTGTTATGATGATCTAAAGAAATTCAAGGACGAAAAATTTCAACATCACATTCCCCTGAAGCCTGGAGTAAGTCCTTTTTGACAAAATCTTAGAAGTTTCAATCCTAAAGTAGTTGAAGCCATATTTCAGGAAGTAGATAAAATGTTGAAGGCTAGGATTATATACCCCATCCATCATTCTACATGGATAGCCAATATAATTCATGTTCAGAAGAAAAATGGAGAAATGAGAATTTGTGTAGATTTTAGAAACCCGAATCAAGCCAGTCTGAAAGATAATTACCCTTGCCTGCTATGGATCATATTTTGCAAATGGTTTCAGGTTCTGAAATGGTATCTATGCTTGATGGCTTTTCAGGTTATAATCAGATCAATGTTTTAGAAAGTGATCAACATAAGACTGCCTTTATTACTCCCTGGGGTACTTTTGCTTATAACAGAATGCCATTTGGTCTGATTAATGCAGGGGCCATCTTTCAGCAGGCTATGGATTTATCCTTTGGTCATTTGAAAGATAGAATAATTATGGTGTGTCTTGATGATTTCATTGTCCTTTCGAAGAGGAGGAAAACTCACCTAAGGGATTTGAGACAAGTGTTACAAAGGTGTCGTGAACATGGGGTGTCCCTAAATCCAAAAAAGTCAGTGTTTGGGGTGACAGAGGGTAAGTTGCTTGGCCATATTGTCTCCAAAGAAGGAGTAAGAGTAGATCTTGAAAGAGTAAAGGCAATTTAGCAGCTAAGTCTACCATCAAATAGAAATGCATTCAGATCCTTCTTTGGACAAGTAAATTTTCTGAGGAGATTCATTTTGGATTTGCAGAAACTAGTAGGTATAGTGTAAATTTGATGAGTGAAAAGCAATCTTTTAAATGGAATGAAGAAGGAAAGAAATCATTTGAATCAATAAAGGAGCCTTTTGGTCATGCGCTTGTTCTGGTTAATCTAGATTTTAAAAAGGACTTTATTATCTATTGTTATTCCTTAGAGCATACTATGTCAGGGATTTTGTTACAAAACAACGAGGATAATGAAGAAGTTCCAATATCTTTTATGAGCGTTCCCTTGAAGAAACATGAATTGAAATATTCTCTGATGGAAAAACAAGCATATGCGTTAGTGAAAGCCGTAAAATAGTTCAGGTACTATATTCTCCATTCTCATGCAGTTGTTTATGTGCCTCACTCTACAGTCAAGAGCATTTTGACACAATAGGATATATGAATGAATAATAGAGCCTCATGGGTGTCAAAGATTCAAGAGTTCAATTTGGATATTAAACCCACAAAATTGTTGACAGGACAGGGTCTGTGCAAATTGATTTTTGAAAGTAAGGATGAAGTGACAGAGGAATTGCCTTTAGTTTTGTTTGTCGGACTTTAGGATTCCTGGTTTGCAGATGTTGCATACTATTTGACCTATGGAGATTTCCCAATACATCTTTCTTCAAAAGAAAAATAGAACTTGAGGTTAAAGGCTGCCAAATACGTCATTTTTAATGACATATTATATAAAAGGGGTTTGCATGGAACTTTCTTGCGCTGTGTAGATAAATCACTTCAGGAGTCGCTATTGAAGACCTTTCATGATGAAGCCTGTGGCGGCCATTTTTCATCTACAGTAACTGCATACAAAATTTAGAGAAATTGATATTATTGGCCATGAATTTTCAAAGATGCATATGCATGGGTAGCCAAGTGTGAGAAATGTAAATTATTCACAAGTAAGCCGCAACTCGCAGCATTACCACTTCGACCCGTGATTGTGGATGAACCATTCAAACATTGGGGTTTGGATTTTATAGGTTCTTTGATGCCTACTTCAAGTGCAAGGCATACACATATACTAATAGTCACAGGATTATTTTACCAAATGGGTTGAAGCCATTCTGGTACAAAAAACATCTTCTGAGGTTGTTTGTAACTTTCTCAAAGAGAATATCTTGGTTCGATTTGGAGTTCCTTAAACAATTGTGGCTGATAATGCCACTAATTTCTCTTCTACTGAGATTTCATTATTTTGCTATGATCATGGGATATCCCTTGCTCATTCTTCTGATTATTATCCTCAGGGGAATGGTCAAGCGGAATCCAGCAATAAAAATCTTATAAATATTATGAAGAAATTGGTGAGTGAAAATTTAAAAGATTGGCATAAAAAATTATATGAAGCTCTTTGGGCAGATCGTACATCACCAAAAAGAGCTATTGGGATGTTACCATTTGAATTGGTCTATGATGTAGGAGCTCAGGTATCACTTCCTATGGAACTTCCATCTACCAAGTTACAGGTCGTCATTGAGGATGCCTATTTTCAAGATTCTCTGAAAAAATAGATTATGCATTTGATGAGGATTGGTGAGGAAAGGGACAAGTTAGTAGATTGGATAACAGAGAATCAGATGAGGGTAAAGAAGATATTTGACAAGCGAGCCAAGCTGCGGAAATTCATGCTAGGTGATCAGGTTTTGCTCTGGGACAGAAGAAGGGAACCAAAAGGAGCACATACGAATTTCGAATCGCTATGGAAGGGACCATTTGTGATTTAGGAGGTAAAAGCTCCTAACTCTTTCAAAATTGCATATGAAGATGGTTATGCTCTTCCCCTGACCTATAATGGCAAGGATTTTAAATTATATCAATTGTAAACGAGAGTCCCTCGTGGTTTTCGTACATAAGTTTTGGTTTGTTTAGTCTGTAGTGTCTTTTTTGTTGTTGTGTCTATTTTGGTCTTTAAATAAAGTTTGTTTGTGAAACCAGAGATCTTTGAGTTCATGTCTAGTTCCCTTATAGTCCTAGTCCCCAGTTAGAGCCAACGTTAACGCCCCCTTAATTTTTCATTTAAAATGTCCAATCTTGCGGTTTGCCTTTTGGTGTCTCTATTCTTTCAGGTCTTTTGTACCTCTTCGTTTTGAACCTAAGTCGTTGAACTTTAAAAACAGTTCAATTGGTTCAAAGTTCAAGGCACTTTTAGGTAAATGTCTTTAGTGGCTTTTATCTCAACCAAAGCAAGCACGTTATTGTTATGCGTTTTGAACTTTGAACCCGTGAAACTTTTTGGTTCAAGGTTCAAAACGTCTTTTTGTGAGTCGCGGCTATGTAATGTTATTTAACGAGTAGATGTGAATGTGTTTTAAGTTGGTTTTGAACTTGAATCTTGAACCAATTGTCTTTTCGGTTCATCGGTTCAAGGTTCAAAGTCCTTTGCTTGTTAGTCATGGTTATTGCTCGCTCCCAGTTTTGTTTTGAGCCGCTAGTTCACTGTCATCCTTATTGGATGGACTTGAACCATTGAACTCTTTGTGAGATGGTTCAAGTTCAAAATGTTCGCTTCAAGCTGATTCTAAAGACTTTGCTAACACTGGAGGCAACACGGCAAGAAGGAATATTCTCAGCATCTAACAGTTTAAAATTATAAATTTGGAAAGTAATCATGAGGATATTAACTATTTGTGCGGAAGTGATGGGCAATTAAGAAGGTGTCAGGTTTTCAGTCATTTCACTGTTACTTCACATGTTTAAATGAATCATTATGAAGCGTGTGTAGTTTTCTCAGTTTTTTCCCATCTGTTCAAAAAGGATATATGAATTTATCTCTATAATTCGTAAGGGTTGCAACTGCTATAATTGAGCGAATTGGAGACACTGAAGGTAAATTCAACTCTACTTTCCTAAGAAGGTTTCACAGATTCATGGTGGTAATAGGTGAGTTCAGACGATTCCCCTATGTTGTATTTCTTTAGTTCTGAAGATTTATCAGTGTAGGAAGAAAATATTTGGCTTGTTGGAGTAGAATTCTACCAAGTTTTAGAATTGCTTAATTAAAGTATAGGTAGGCAGTATGAGGTCGGTACTGCCAAAAACTTGGTCGGACGTCATGTTTAGTGAGCATATTAGTGGAACTAGATGATAATTCCTTGGCTCATGCCGACCTAGGGTATTTCTTAGAAAGAACCAAGAACCCTAAAGTTGGTTCAATAATGGAGAAAATAGTGAGAAATGGTCTCATTGAAGCTGTTGCATTTCCACTTGCTGCACCATGCCCAGATTTGGTGGTAGCTTCTATGAATAGATATGATGCTAAGAATAGGTGCATAAGAACCAGTAATGGTGAGATGTTAGTTGGTATCAATAGGGAAACAATAATGGTGGCAATGGGAATCCCACACAAGTAGTCATATGAGGACTGATCAATTGGGACCTCATACACATTATTCTTTGAGAAGAAGAGTGTGTATAGAATTGTAATTGCAAGAAACTGGCTCCTCAATGCTCAAAAGGGAGGGTCACGACTCCCAAAACCCCTTACCAAAGAGCATTTCACCATAAAAGTGTGAGACATTGTTATACTGTTAAATAGGCTAAAAGGGAATTCACACTCCTTTTACTGGGAAGATTGGATGTATTTTTATATTCAGGTGCTATTATTAGGTGACAAATATCTTGACTGGGCGTAGGTAATTGCAGAGAGACTCCATGAAGGTTTAAGTAATTCTATGGGCATGTCTAGTTTTTATATGTCCTCTTATCTTTTATACATATTATCCTCTACAAGAGATTGACATGGCTTTCTCAATGAACCATGGGTGGATCGTATGAAGGTTTATCATTACTATCCTTTGTTACAACAATAGAAACATGTAGAAGATATTGCCAGATGGAATGGTGTCTTCACAGGAAGAGTTTCTTTTGAACTACAGGGTGATGTGAACAAGAGAATGTTAGTTGAAGCACTGGAGTTGATAAGTATATATGGTAGCTTCTTCATTCAATTTCCCAGGTTTACCTACCTTCATGTAGGTGGTTTTGAAGGTGAACCATTCAGGCTACCTAGGTATGCCTTAGATAACTATGTACTCATCGAGGTGAGCAGGAAGCTAGCTCATATTGATAAAAGGTTAGCGGAAAAAGGCGAATCTAGAGTTGTCTTTCCTGTTGAACTTGGATACTACAGCTATAAGTTTGTGTCTGATGCTGTAAATTTGGAATTGGAATTTAAGAAGATAAATCTGCAACCCTATGTTGCTAGAGATAGGTTTGATAGAAGAGGCTATGTCATGGAAAACCTAAATGTAGATGACCACTTCTATCATGAACCCCAATTGGAAGATTACTTTGAGAATTGTAGTGATGAATATGAAGTAAGGAGGAGATTGTGGTCAATATTTACTCTACAGTAGATAATCACCATGAGGATTTCTATCAATGTGTCAGGAGTATAGGAGGAAATAGGGGAAGATGTTCTGGATCCTGAATTCAACAAGGAAGTTCAAGGAAAGATAATCCCTGAGATTGACTGGAATAAAAAGGAAGATGATAATATTCAAGTTGACTTTCAATGTTGTAAGGAGAATTGAGAAGTGGTTGAGAGACCAAAAATTTAAGAAAGGATCGTTCATATCCTCCCATGAACTAAGAGTTGATTCACATGATGTGACTCAACTTCCTATTTCCTCCACTAATGAAATTGTTGATATTGCAGGTGGTTCAAAGTCAACTGTTGAAAAAGTCCAACCCAGAAGATCAAAAAGGTCACCGCTATGTTCTACACTAGCCCAAGTAACTCAGTCAAGGAGCAAGAAAAAGAACAAAGAGCCAACATTGAGGCAGATCATTGTAGACCTGGATCCAAGTGAAGAAGTTGAAGTAATAATGGATCAATAGGATTTGGGTGAACCTGCGGTACAGTGGGTGGATATAGGTAAAGAAACAAAAGGTGAATTGAATCCAATGAACACTCTTATTATTGTTAATTCGCCAAGTACTCAGAAAAATCCTCCATCCAAAGAACCTGCAAACACTCCTAGATGGTTAGAGGCTACTGTTGGGAAGAAACACAGTGTGGTACCAATCACAATCCCTATGGAAGATATGGTCAGCAAGTGTCTCGAAAAAGTGTCCAAGCCGAAAAGACTCAAAACACAGACAATGCTTGAGGTAGATGAAGTAACAGGTCATTGGACAGCCGAGATGGCTAAGCCTATCTCAGGTAGAGACTTGGACAAAGCTACTGAAGATGACTTCATAGTAGAAAAGATTGATCTGGGGGTTGCTTCGCGAGCCGTTGATGTCAAACACTTGGAGTCCTCCACGAAGAGAATGATTTCTAGATCATGGAAAGATGAAAAGGATAAAAAAGAACTAAAGCAAATCATCACTCAAATGGTTGAATACATTAATGCCATACACCATACAAATCCTCAAACCTTGTCCTAAGTGGCAATATCCTTTGATCCCAAATCTCCAACAAATGAAAAGATGTTAGATAAGGTTCAAAGAAATAGAATGGTAGTGGAGGTGTTCAACGAATGGCTTGATCTCATAATAAAACAAGGTTCAGATTATATTGTCAGTCTGGTAAAAGTATATGAGGATGTTGTGACTATGAGTAAGGAATAGGAATTGGAAGTTGTTCCCTGGGAGAAAGAGAGGACTAAATGGGTGGCAGTTCTTGCAGAGATATACAAAAATTTGGTGTGATGAAGTTCTTAGTTGAAAAACCTATGGAGAGTTTGGATGACAATATACTGTATGTATCTAAGAAGAACGTGGAGTGGCAAAATTCAATTATCAAACATGGCCACGAGGAATCCACCAAACTGCTAAAAGGATTGACAGATCTAATCAATACAATGCAAAAAGATCTTAAATTCATTGACATCCAACTTATGAAAGATGATGCTCAGACAAGCAAAGCTTCTACAGATATGACGAAAATCTTCCAAGAAAAGGCACAGTTCATCAGGAGGACAAAATCCTTGACTACAAATGATTTCTCAAAGGTGGCCAGGATTGAGTCAATGCTCACAGTTTGTTCTGATCATTTGGAAGTGCACAAGGCAAAAGTGTCAAAAGTAAATATGGCCAAGGAGGTCTGGAAGCAACGAATTTAGCATATTGGACTCCCCTATTTCCAAGTCATCCTGAACTTCTCGATGACACATATAGAGTGGCGTGGCATGCACAAGTTCTGTGACAAAACAGGATAAGCCAACGTCTTCCTCCACCACGATGGAATCTTAATCAACTTAGGGATGAACTACCAGCCTATCTATGGTTGTTGTTTTAGTTTCTTTTGTTTTTTAACAAACGGTTTCTTTAACCTGCGGTTAAAGTGAAGTTTTAGTTATTATGTAACAAACTATGAGCCTGGAGGCTATTTAAGATAGGAAGTAATTTTATGTGAGGATCCAAAAAATTGTGATTTTTGAAGGAACAAACAATTTTTTTTTTCTGTGAATTTCTTAAAGCTGGAATGACTGGTTTATCAATGAAATGTTATGGTGTGTAGTCTTTAAATCTGTGTGTTTGAGGAATTGGAGATCTCTGTTGAGAAATTTTCTTATGTGCATAATATCATTTTGTTATCTGTTATTTCTGTGTTTTCTGAATTTATTGTTACCATTATTTACCAGTAATTCATTGTGGATTGAGTTGTGATGATCCCCCTTGTCCTGTGAGACATGAGAGAGAATCGATCAGTGTTCATACTACTATGCATTTTCTTTTCTTTGAATTTATAAAATGAACATGTGTGGAAATAAGAGTCTTTGAGCTCTTGTTAGGAATATATCTTCAAAATATTCTTCTAGTTTTTTTTTAAAAGCATTCCTTTGTGTTTATGAATGAATGCTGAAGCCTTTTTCATGCTTTCTGGTTAAAAGTGTATTGATTTTCAAAGTTTTCTGCATGAAGATTTATTGCAAATCTCACAAGGAGCTTCCCTCTAATGCAGAGGATGGGTTTCTAATCGATTCATCCAACTGTTGGTTTATTTGTTTTCCTTTCATAAAGGGCGGTATAAGAGTCATATTAAAGAGAGAAAACATGGTAATTTCAAGAAAGGGACAAATATGTTAACCAACACATAGCAATCTTAACACATTATTCAATAAAATTCCAACCGCTCCTTGATCAATGCTTCATCGATCTCTTTGTAACTCATCATACACTTTGCATTAGATGCAATACACTTTGCACATTCCCTAGGCAAACAAACAAACGCACCAAAACAATTTGAATTTGTATTCATACAATGATCATATGTGTCACCATCATTATCGCTCATCATCATATCATAAACCAACATAACCAATCCAATAAACTTAATTGGTTAGGGTTTAATAAAGACAACTGGTAGGGTTTAACGGTTAGATAGGGTTTATTCTCACATATCAGTTCAACTCACATACTGATATACCATTTTACAACATCTTCCACAAAGCTCTTCCTACTGGTTACAAGACAATAGCAATAACAATAACAATATCAACAATATCACAAATATCATTACCGGTTATTGACATCAATGACAACATAACATATCATTAATGCAATCTTCATCTAAATGCCAACAATCTGCCCCTTTGGCATTGATGGCAATATAAATATCAATGCCTCTGATTGCTGCTATGATTAGTGAATAGAAATCTTGGTTTACATACCAAGTATTTACTATGCTCTGTCTGTCATCATCTTGATACTGGTTCTCCTTTTCATAATCACATAATTCTTCTCCCCCCTTAACAACAATGCCAAATTGAAAGTAAAACATGTAATTATAAATTTTCACTGTGCATCAACAACATACTGCAACTTGATGCTCCCCTTGTGGAATACATCCACTTCTACATCAATCCATGTAAAATTCCACAAGTGATTCAGGGACTGATATAATCAACATCATGCTCAACTGACCTCATGAAGGGGAACAACCCCTAGTTGACTTCTAAGACACTCAAATGTAGTCTTAGGTAGAGGTTTGGTAAGAAAATCTGCAAGCTTATCCTTGGTAGGAACATGCTCTAAGATAACATCTTTTCTCTACACTTTTTCTCTCTCAAGAAATGATACTTCAATTCAATGTGTTTGGTTCATGCGTGCAAAACAAGATTCTTAGAAATATTTATGGCACTTGTATTATCACATTAAATCCTTATAGGTTTTGAGATCTTCATCTTAAAACCTTCCAAAATGTGCCTCATTTAAATAGCCTGTGTGTAATTCATATAAGGTGCAACATACTCAGCTTCAATAGTAGATTATGAAGTACAACTCTGCTTCTTACTGTTGGTAGTGGGCCAGCCTCCCTCGTGGAAATTTGCAACATGGTTTAACAGCCTCTTCTGGATTCTATAAGTCTAGTGGTTGTATTGGGCATTGACAGGTCGATCTTTTGGTGCAACAACAAACCTATCTTGTAACAAGTGATATCATAGCTTAGTCACAGGTTTGAATCATGCAGGCCGCAATGAGTGATGCTAGGAGGGGGACTGTTGGCAGTGGGCCAGCGTCCCTCGTGAATATTCGTGACACATTTTAATAGCATCGTGTGGATTCTATAAGTCTAGTGGTTGTATCGGGAATTGACAGGTTGATCTTTTGGTGCAACGACAACCCTAGCTTGTAACACTTACTACTCCATGAAACAAGCCTTCCTCCTAGAAAGAATGCTCCACCCATTATGGTTTTTTGGTCATCAACATTTCCTACCCAATCAGCATCTGTGTACACCTTCAAATCAAAATTTCCTCCATATGGATACCGTAATCCATAGTCAACAGTACCTTTCAGATATCTAAGTGTAATGAAAATACCATTCTTCATTTGTTGTATCTGCAAGCCTATGAAATTTTTTTTTTCCCATACTAAAGACATTTCAAACTCATTTTTCATTTCATCTACAAAACTGTTTCTCATGACATCATTACCTCCAAATATAATATCATCAACAAATACTTCACTGACTAGTATCTCATCTCCTTCAGACTTGAGATAAATGTTACTATCATCAATGGTTCATACAAAGCCTACCTTCATCAGATGTGTATGAAGCCTTTCATACCATGCTCTGGGTGCCTTCTTTAATCCATATAAAGCCTTATGCAATCTACATACCATGTCTTTCTCATCAGTCAAAGCATAACCATCTGGCTGCTCTATGTATACCTCTTCTTCTAATATCCCATTCAAAAATGAAGAATTTACATCCATCTGGTATACCTTGAACTTCTTATAGGTTGCAAATGCAACTAAAGTTTTGATACCTTCCAGTCTTGCTATTGGTGCAAAAGTTTCGCCATAATCTTCTCCTCCTTCTTGTGCATAACCCTTGCAAACCAACCTAGCCTTATTGCGAATTACAACACCATGTTCATTCAACTTGTTTCTGAATACCTATTTAGTACCTATAACATTCTTATTTACCGGTCGGGGTACCAGGGTCCAAGTGTTGTTCTTCTCAATTTGATCCAATTCCTCCTCCATAGCTTTAACCCAATGATCATCACCAAATGCCTCCTTAGCACTTCTTGGTTCAATGGTGGAGATCATGTAAGAGTTCTCTCTTATTCTCCTTCTAGTTAGTACTCCAACATCCTTATCCCCAATAATTTGTTCGGGACTGTGATTCAATCTCACATATCTATGAATCACATGATCACTATCTCCAGGTTCAGCTTCTTCTTCTTCATCATTATCATCTTCTTATTTTGAATTTATCTGTTCTAGTTGAGCATGTGTATCAAAATTTTCTTTACCAGTTTTAGATTTAACAATTTTAGGTTCCAAAAGCAAAATGCAAGGATCTTCATCCTTTTTCTCTAAACTAGTTCCTTCTGAGACTTCAAGATATTCATCTACTCGAACATCAACACTCTCAACAATTCTTTGTGTTCGGTTGTTGAAATATTTGTAGGCCTTACTCTTGGTGGAATAGCCAAGAAATATGGCTTCATCACTCTTAGCTTCAAACTTGGTAATGTAATCACCTCTCTTAATAAAACATTTTCTACCAAATATCTTAAAATAGCTAACATTAAGTGATCTTCCATACCAATATCCATAAAGGGTCTTATCCTTACCTCCTTTCACCATAACTCGGTTCATTGTGTAAAAATTTGTACTGACAGCTTCTCTCCAAAATGTTTTCGCTACACCTCCTTATATCAACATTGTTCTAGCAGCTTCAACCACTGACCGATTGTTCCTCTCTGCGATACCATTCTGTTGTGGTGTCCTTGGTGCAAAAAGTTATCGTTTGATACCATTCTCATCATAGTACTTAGTGAACTCCTCAGAAGTAAATTCAGCAGCTTGATCTATTCTCAGTCATTTTATCATCTTGCTGCTTTCTTTCTCAGCTAAGGCCCTGAAAGCCTTGAATTTACCAAAAGCTTCAGACTTATCCTTCAAGAATGTGACCTACATCATCCTTGAACAATCATCAGTTAAGATCATGAAATATATGTCAGCTTGAATGCCTCTTGTTCTTATTGGTCCACATAGATCTATATGAACCAAATCTAACAAGTGCTCTACTGAGAAGGACTTTCTCTTGAAAGTTGATGAAGTCATCTTTCTCAACTGACATTCTTTGCATGGAGCATTAACTGGTTTGTCTATCTTAGGAAAACATCTCACTGTCTTGGACTTACTCACTTTAACAATGTTATCAAAGTTTATTTGACAAAATATCCTACGCCAAATCCAACTATCATCTATTCTTGCAATCAAACAGTTGCTAACTTTAGGATTAAGATGAAACAGATTATCTTTAGTTTGTTTCCCAATTGCAATCAATTCACTTTTGTTGTCAAAGATTTTGCACATACCATTTTTAAACTCCAGTGGGTATCCTCCGTCATTAAGTTGTGCCACACTCAAAAGATTGTGCTTTATACCTTCAACCCAGTAGACATCTTCACCACTGCTCTTCCCATTAAGTGAAATAACTCTCTTACCTTTAACCATATAGGGTGAGTCATTGCCAAATCTGACAACACCACCATAAAATTCCTTTAAGGAAATAAATTTTCTCCGATCACCAGTCATATGATGTGAACAACCACTATCAATGATCCAATCATCAGAGTTATCCATCCGGGACACTAATGCCTTCTGGTCTGATATCTCTTCCTTAATATCTACAAACACAATATCTTCATTAGCATCACCATCAGATTCTTCATCAGTGATACCACTGTCAATAGAAATAAGACAATCTCTCTTGCCTCTACCCTTATACTTCTTGAATTTATCTCTCTTGTGTTCATTTTCACCATTAGGACAATTAGCTTCTATATGACCAATCTTGTTGCATGGAAAACACTTTAAAGGTAGTTTACCTCTATATTTTCCAGTGCCTCTAGGCAGTCATTTTGCCATGCTTCAAGCTCCACTAAATTATCTTCATCATCAACATCTGTGCTGAATCTGGATTCATAGCCATGACTAGTATCTCTACTTTTTCTCATAGATGGGTTAGAGACAAAATCTCTGAATGCAGATTCTGATTTCTATACA
This sequence comes from Cryptomeria japonica, assembly GCF_030272615.1. Lineage (NCBI taxonomy): Eukaryota > Viridiplantae > Streptophyta > Pinopsida > Cupressales > Cupressaceae > Cryptomeria > Cryptomeria japonica. Next base: position 149,308,210 of record NC_081406.1, on the reverse strand, counting down.
CTACCATCATAACTGTTTAGCTCAAAAGCAATAAGTTTGCCAATGATAGAGTCAAGAGTTACCTTAGTTTTGTCAATGGAATTCAGCTCCTGAATAGCTACAACTCAGATAGCATAGACCAATAGGAGGGTTATCAGTACCTTACTGATCACTGTGGCATCTTCAACTTTCCCTCCTGCACTCTTTATTTCACCGACTATCTCTTTTATCCTTTGACCATACTACTGGATATTCTCACCTTCAGACATTCTCATTAAACCAAACTTTCCTCTAGACTCTCCTCTTTAGCAATCTTAACATGTTCATCACCGCTATAAACCTCTTCAAGTTTTTTCCATACTTCATATGCAGTTTCAAGATCATGAACATCTACATATTCAACATTAGACATGGAACTGATAATAGCCTCCAATTCTTGATGATTTTCTTTCTATTCTTACTTCTAATCATCAGTTAGAGTTTCAGTGGGTGCAACATACTTAGTTTCTACATGATCCTAATACCAACTTCCAAGACTCTTGATGTAAATCTTTATTTCGCCATTCCGTATTCTATAGTTCTCTCTGTTGAACTTTAGACCTTCCTTCTTCATCATGATCTACAAGATCTTTTCCTCAAGCTATTAGGCTTTAGATCTTAGAGGACCTGAGAAGCTCTGATACCAATTGATGGTATGATGAAAGAATAAGTATCCGGTAGATTACTGAGAGGGAAGGGGGGGTGAATCGGCAATTTGAAAAACTTATACAAACTTCCCAATCTCAATCTTAACCACACAAAGTAAACTTATCAATGAAATAACTCTGTCAAGATAATATCTCACAAAAATACTGGTTGACTGTTACAACAATTTAACAGTAAACATCTTTAAACTTGTTAACATCCAAATGCTTAATCATAATTGATGTCTCAATGCTTCTGGTTATCATGCCTTATAAAAATAGTTATGTAGTTAATTAAAAAAACTATAAGATCATAACCACAAAAACATTCACCACATGACACAAATATTTATACGCAAAAAACCCAAATAGGTAAAAACCACGGTGAGATGAGACTCACACGATAGTTATTTGAACTCTTCTGAAGTTTGCCCTGTTAGGAGCCAAGCCTATTAAAGATTTTACAAAAGTCTTGTTAGGACCTGATCCTTTTAGGAATCAACCGGTTAAGGAATTTACAACAAATGCCTTGATAAAAAGCAAGTACCCTGTTAGGAGTAACCTTGATAGAGGATTTGACAATCCAAGCTAATGAAACACCTTGTTAGAGGATTTAAGAAGTAACCAAGCTTGTTAGAGCTTACCCTGTTAGGGGATTTCAATTATTTTGTAATTGTTAGAAGACAACAGGTTTTTCTTGATCTGTTTGAATAGAACTACATTTGCTTGATCAGATCCTTTTAAGCTTCAATCTTCTCTTACTCAAACTGCAGATTCATTATCTGATTTGGTAACCACACACTCAACTGATTTCTGCCAACACCTTTTACAAAACAACTTCATCGATCTTAAATACAAATCAATTAGGTCGGTAACACAACAAAAACCTAATTCTCTCATAGAGATTATAAACAAATCGGTTCAACTATGACCGTTGGATTTACATAGCAATCTGTACACATTATTCAATAAAATTCCAACCGCTCCTTGATCACGCTTCGTCGATCTTTGTAACTCATCACGCGCTTTGCATTAGATGCAATACACTTTGCACATTCCCTAGAAAAACAAACAAACACACCAAAACAATTCAAAATTTTCTTCATACAATGATCATATGTGTCACCATCATTACTGCTCATCATCAGATCATAAACCAACATAACCAATCCAACAAACTTAATCGGTTAGGGTTTAATAAAGACAACTGGTAGGGTTTACCGATTAGATAGGGTTTATCCTCATATACCGGTTACCAGTTCAACTCACATACTTACATACCGGTTTACAACATCTTCCACAAAGCTCTTCCTACTGGTTACAATACAATAGCAATAACAATAACAATATCAACAATATCACAAATATCATTACCGGTTATTGACATCAATGACAACATAACATATCATTAATGCAATCTTCGTGCAAATGCCAACAATAAAGCTTTCCTTAACTTGCAAACCATGTTTGTGTCATCTGATAGTGAAAAACCATCAGGTTGCTAAATATAAACTTCCTCATCAAGATCCCCATTCAAAAATGTACACTTAACATCCATCTGATAAACCTTGTAGTTCTTATGAGCAGCATAGGAAAGAAGTAATCTTACATCTTCAATCCTAGCTACAGGTGCAAAAGTCCTTCCATAATCAATTCCTTCCTTCTGAGAATATTCTTTACAAACCAATCTAGCCTTATTCCTTACAACTTGACCATCCTCGTTCAATTTATTCCTAAAAACCCATTTAGTTCCAATAACATTCTTACTTTTAGGCCGGAGAACCAAAGTCCATGTGTTATTTTTCTCAATCTAAGCTAATTCTTCTTCCATAGCTTTCAACCAATATTCATCTTTACATGCTTCAATTACTGATATCGATTCAACTTGTGAAATTAAACATACATCATTAGTTGTCATTAATCCATTGTTTTTATCCCTTATGAGATGATCTTCAAAATGATTCAATCTTACATACCTAGGAGTCCTCTGATTCTCTATTCCTATTTTATGTTCTTCAGTTACTGTAGAATTTCCTGATATTGTCGGAGTAACTAGTTCAACACTCTGTTCTAGTAAAAGTGATACTGGTTCAGATATAATCATTTCCACTATTGATTCCTTCTCATAAGTTCTGATTTGACTTTTGTAATGCTCATCCATCTTGACATTAGTGCTCTCCACAATTCTCTATAATCTTTTGTTATAACATCTATATGATTTGCTTTCATTAGAGTAACCAAGAAATATGGCTTCATCACATCTAGGATCAAACTTGCCAATAATATCATCTCTCCTGATATAACATTTACTACCAAAGATTCTAAAATATTTAACTATAGGTGTATTACCAAACCATAATTCATAAGGTGTCTTACCGGTTTCTCCTTTGATATGTACCCTGTTGAATGTATAAACTGCTAGGCTCACTGCTTATCTATAATAGATATAAGGTAGACTGGCTTCCATCATCATTGTTTGAGTAGCACCCAAGATTGTTCTATTCTTCCTTTCCATAACTCCATTCTACTGAGGTGTCCGAGGAGCAAAAAATTGTCTTCTTATACCATGCTTCTCACAAAAGTTATTAAACTCACCGGATGTGAACTCTCCACCATGATCTAACCTATAAAATTTAATCTTCAATCTTGTCTCTGTTTCCACTTTAGCCTTAAACATTTTAAACTTCTCAAATGCCTAAGGTTTTTCATTTAGAAAAGTAACCCACATCATTGTAGAATAATCATCAATTATTAACATGAAATATCTATCACCTTGAAAACTTTTAACTCTAGCAGGGCCACACAAATTAGTATGAATAAGATCAAGAACATCATTAGATTTATCTTATATACTCCTAAAAGAGGTTCTGACCTGTTTCCCCATTTGACATTCTTTACATACCGGATTATAAGGCTTCATAATCTTAGGTATATCTCTAACTACCTTAGTTGAACTGATTTTCACAATGCAATCAAAATTCACATGACACAGTCTTTTATGCAATAGCCAACTTTCATCAATCTGTGTAATCAGACAAGTCTTCTCACTGGAGTTCAAATGAAATATATTAACTTTTGTCTGTGTACCATTTGAAATCTCCAAACAAGATCTGGTAATGATTTTAACATTTTCCATCCTTGAACTATAATTAAAATCCCTTATCCACTAATTTTCCTACACTCAAAAGATTATGCCTTAAACCTTCAACATAATAAACATTGTCAGTATTGCTCTTACCATCCAATAATATAGTTCCTTTTACTTTGATCATACATACTTTATCATCTCCAAATCTAACCAAACCGCCATCAAATTCTTGCAAAGATAGAAACTTCCCTTTATCTCCGGTCATATGATGTGAACAACCGCTATCAATTACCCATTCATGTTTGTCTTCAATTTTAGCAGCAAGTGCCTTCTCTTGAGGTACATTCTCTTCCAGTGATGGAACATTTTCCTTGACATCCAGGAACACCCATTCATTTCCATTACTAGAACCACTAGCAGAGTCTTTTACTAGTTCATCATCAGAATCAGTGATGCCTTCCTCATCCGCTATGTATCATGATTTGTCTTTGTTATTCCTGTACTTATACTTGTTCTGATATCTAGGGTTAGACTTAAAATATCTTCTAACTTTTTCTTCAAATCTTGAATTCCTTTGAGGACATCTAGATGAAAAATGACCAATCTTATTACATGCAAAATATGTAAAAGGTGCTTTTTCTTCATACTTACTTCCTACCAGTCCTTTAGGTACTCTTCTAGAAAATAGGGTTTCAAGTTGCTCAAATTATTCATCTTCTCACTTCATATCATCTAATTCTTTTGCATATAAAGCTCTCCAATCTTCCTTACCAGTTGATGATGCAGATGCATGAAAATTAGGTTCAGATTTCACACCTCCAGAAGGTCCAAATTCTTCAAGCTCAAAAGGAGATAATTTCCCAACCAAGGTATCTCTGTTGACAAATGTATTAGCTATTATTATCAACTCATTAATAGCAGTAGCCTTCATCTTATAAGTCGGTGGTAGGGCTCTCAGGACTTTAGAAATAATTTCATCTTCACTTAGAGTTCCACCACAACATTGATTTCCCATAACAATATCATTTAATCTTTCCATGAATGCAGTAATCCTTTTATCTTCTTCCATCTTCAGGTTCTTATATGTCACCCGATAACCATCAAGTTTAGCAATCTTCATTATAGGGTCACCTTCATTAAGATTCTCCAACTTATCCCATATAGCCTTTCAAGATGATTTGTCAGTTAATCCCATTATTTTATGATCCGAAAGTGCACACAAGAAGGCTTCTCTTGGTCTACAATCATTCTCAAGATCCTTATCTAGGTTAGCCAGAGGAGGATTGCCAGATTTTGGATTATAAGGTGTAACACCATTCTATGTGATCTCCCAAATCTCCTTTCTAAGACATCTTAGATGAGTCTCCATCTGAATCTTCCATACTGTGTAATTTGTTCCATCAAGCCTAGGAATGTGTCTCTGAAAGATAGCTCCAGAAGAACTAGATGAACTTGAACTGATAGTCGCCATAGGATCTTCTTAAAGCGGTTAAGCTTCTGCGGAGAGGACCAAAGCTTTGATACTAATTGTTAGACAATTCAGATAACCGAAAGAAAACTAAGAGGGGTGGGGGTGAATCAACTGTCACATATTACCGAAACATTTAGAAATTATAACTTTAATACCGGAACCCAAAACATTAATACCAGAATGCTTAAACCAAATACCGGAATAGCAGTTAAACCAACTAAGCATAAACAATAATCAGAGAATAAACACTATCCACGTGACACCAAGATTTATACGTGGAAAACCCCGTAAAGGGAAACAACCACAGTGGGAAGCCTACCCATAGTCAGATAACACTTTTGTAGGAAGTATGTGAAATAAAATTGAGGGGCATGCACTTGCAGGAAGGCCAACAACCTAGAGTGTACTGCTCATCACAAAAGGAGTCTCACTGACTACATAGAAATCCAGAGTACAATCCAAAGAAGTATTTGAACTGCAAAGATAGCATCTTCTATGCCTGAGTACAGTTCCGGTTAAGCTCTATACCGGAGGACTAAATACTCTTACATAAACCCAACTCGATCTCCAATGATCGACCAAATCCTCTGCCTGAATGATATTACATTATTCACACATTAAAAACACATATTCCATTCCTACATATACTATTCCATGATATGATCTACAATGAGATCTTACATCATATATATATACAAACCCTTGACCATAAACAATAAGGTCGGCCACCAGACAATAAACCAATTACATAATTACAAAACATGTCATCCTTAGACCAAACAGATAATATCCAACACATAAGATATCTTAGAAATGTATCGAGAAGTCCAATTCACACGTTACGTTAAACCGGTCCATAACCTAGATCAATCGGGACCCAATATAGGTCCACATGCTAAAGCAATTATCTCCATCCGCCAAGTCTCAAACATGATTACCATCAACATCCTGAAACCATATCAGAAGCTGCACCAACGCCACTTATGCATATCATCAAATATCTTCATCAAAACTCTACCAGTGAAACCCTCACCAGTACCGCAAGCCAAGCTTGCAAGCAAATAGGATAGCATCCGATCACCAGACCAAAACCAACTAAATGAATATAAACATGAGTATCATAAGTAATCCAATTTCATAACCAAACTATACTGGAGCATACCGGATCATGCTGGATTCAGACGAACCATAAACCACTCATCCTACCGAGACTAGAAGGGTGTTGATAAAGCATCCAAACAACTAGCGTTGATATCAATGACAAAACATAAATGCAACACATAATCAATTCCTCCAAATGGCCAATAATTACACCTTTATTCTTATCACCAATAATTTAATTTTTTAAATGATTCAACTTTACATACCTCAAAGTCTTCTGATTGTTCTGTTTTTTAGGTTCCCTTACTTCATCACTGACAACAACAATATCTAGATTAACTGTCTCCACCAGATCAATTTGCTTCAAGATATCAGTCTGCACAGGCTTAGGAACAACATCTTCATCATCAAGATCATAACTGGATGTCGTAATCTACTTCCTAAGAAGCTCATCCACCTTTACATTTTCACTCTTAACCATCTTCTTCAGTCTCTTATTGTAGCACCGCTAGGCCTTTCTCTTAGTAGAATATCCCACGAAGATTCCTTCATCACATCTTGCATCAAAACTTACCTATATCCTCATCTCTTTTCATATAACATTTACTTCCAAAAATTCTGAAATATCTAACTGTAGGAACATGACCAAACCATAGCTCATAAGGAGTTTTACCAGAATCACCTTTAATATGCACATGGTTGAATGTGTAAACAGTAGTCCTAACAACTTCTCTCCAAAAGGTTTGTACAATATTTTATTCAATCAACATAGTCCTTGCAACATCTAACATAGTTTTGTTCTTCCTTTCAATAACTCCAATCTATCGAGGGGTTCTGGAAGTAGATAATTGTCTTCTAATTTCATTTCTGTCACAAAATGTATTAAACTCTCCTGATGTAAATTATCCTCCTGTATCATATCTTAAATATTTCAGCTTCAATCTTGTCTCAGTCTCCACTCTGTCTTTGACAATCTTGAATTTCTCCAATGCTTCTAATTTTTCCCTTAAAAAGGTCACCCACATCATCCTTGAATAGTCATCAATCAGGAACATTAAATATCTCACTCCTTGCATGCTTCTCACTCTAGTAGGACCACATAAGTGAGTATGAACCAGATCAAGCAATAATTAGATGAATATAACTTACTCTTAAATGAAATTTTTGTTTGTTTTCCCATCTGACATTCCTTACATAATATATTAGCAGGATTCACAACCTTAGCCATATGTCTAACAACTTGAGTAGAACTTATTCTTACCATGTCAGAATTAACATGACACATTCTTCTATGCCACAACCAACTTTCATCAATCTGAGTAATCAAATAAATTTTCTCACCAGAATTCAAGTGAAAGATATTACCTTTAGTTCTAGTACCCGATGCAATCTCTATACAGGAGGCATTTAGGATCTTACATTTACCATTCTTGAATTGCAAATCATACCCCTTGTCAACCATTTGTCCAAAACTCAAAATATTATGCTTCAATCCTTCAACATGCAAGACATTATCAATATTATGCTTACCATTGAAAGGTATAGAACCTCTACCATGAACCACACAAGCTTTTTCATCTCCAAATCTCACTAGTCCACCATCATACCTTTCCATAATTACAAATTTGCTTTTATCTCCTATCATATGATATGAACAACCGATGTCAATCACCCATTCATATTTCTCTTCAACAATGAAACTTATAGGATTCACTGATACCAGATCATCTTCCTTGCTAGCAATAAATAAAAATTCATCTTTTGAATTCTCATTCTCTGATTCCTCATTTGTCACACCTTCATCAGGAGCATAGTAGCACCTCTTCTAATTTTTGTGCTTCTAGTAGGGTTTATGGGGCTTACCATACTTATCATGCTTCTCATATCTACCATTCTCGTCAGATCTATCATGCCTTTCAAATTTATCATGCTCACCATATCTAGACATTCTCTCAAGGCACCTAGAGGCAAAATGCCATATCTTATTACAAGAGAAACATTTCAAAGGTAACTTTCCATCATACTTACCGGCTCCTTTAGGCAATCTTCGAGCAATAAGGGCTTCAAGCTCATCCAATTCTCTTTCTTGCTCTCCCATCTCTCTCTTATCTTTCAAATCTACATACCCAACAAGAACTTTCTCCAAGATCATACTTATTCTTCCTGGATACAAAGGCTCTGAATGCAGTCTCAGATTTCCCATGAGATTCTCCAAATTCACTCAACTCAAATGCAGTAAGCTTCCAATCCAACATGTCTCTAGTCATTGTAGTCAAACTCTGGATCTCATTAATAGCAGCTCCTTTATGTTTATAAGCAGGAGACAAAGATCTCAGTACCTTAGCAATAATCTCATCTTCTTCAAGGGTTCCACTGACACATCTGATATTCATAACAAGATAATTCACCTAAGCCATAAAGGTTGATATATTTTCATCTTCTACCATCTTCAATGCTTCATATTTCCCTTTCAAGCTTTGTAACCTAGAACTTTAGCTTGCACATCACATTAGTCATCTCCAAATCAGTCAAAACACTCAACATCCGTGATCTCAGCAGTAGCAACCAGTCCATTTTGAGGAACATTGTAAACATTCTTTGTAATCTTCCAATACTCATCTCCAAGACATTTTAGGTGAACTTCTATCTGGTCCTTTCAAATAGTGTAATTGCTTCCATCAAATCTAGGACTCTCCTTCTTGAACACATAAGCTTCCATCTTATATCTCCTCAAGTGATCAAGTTTGTTTCAGAGGATCTATCTCTGATACCAATTGTTAGAAGCAACCAAGAAGGAAAACTGAGGGGGGGGGTGAATCAGTTTTCGCTTGATTAAACAATATAAGAACAATTTGAGATCTTGACAACAACAAGAATAATAAAGATAAGAACAATGAAACCACAACACATAACACCAAAATTTTCACATGGAAAACTCGGTTAAGGGAAAAATCACGGTGGGATCCTACCCACAATAAGATGATACTCTGTAGTAGTATGTGTAAGTATTACAATGGGGAATGCACATGTATTCAAGCACACTACCTAGAGCTCACTGCTCAAAGGGAAGGCTCACTGCCTTACAATAAGACTTAGACCACAATCTAGATTACATGAACTTTAAATATAGCATCTCCTTACGCCTGATGACAGTTCCAGTTAAGCACATTTTTCTCTCCTGCAACAATCTCTTCTCAATAAACCACACCAAATGATAACTTCTCTTATGCACCATAAATAAATCTCTCTGATATTGTAGACACATAATTGATACCCAAATTACATGACTATACCACCTATATATACACAAATCATCAATCCTAACTACAAGGTTGGTGAAACCCTCAACTCACAATTACCAAATTATATCATGCGATACATAAGCGTGTTGGCCATTTGGAGGAATTGATTATGTGTTGCATTGATGTTTTGTCATTGATGCCAACACTAGTTGTTTGGATGCTTTACTGGCACCCTTTTGGTCCCGATAGGTTGAGTGGTTTCTGGTTGATTTGGATCTGGCATGATCTAGTAGGCTCTAGTATAATTTGGTTATGGAATTGGCTTATTCATGATACTCATGTTCATATCCAGTAAGTTGTTTTTGGTCTAGTAATCGGATGCTATGTTGTTTGCTTAGAAGCTTAGTTTTCGGTTCCAACGAGGGTTTCACAGGTAGAAGTTTTTAATGAAGATCTTTGATGAATGGCATAAGTGGTTTTGGTGCAACTTCCGGTATGGTTTCTGGATGGTGTTGTTGATCATGTTCGAGACTTGGTGAATGGTGATCATTGGTGTAGCGTGTGGACCTATATTGGGTCCCGGTTAGTCTAGGCTATCGACTGGTTTAATGAAGCATGTGGATTGGACCTCTCGATACATTTTCAGGATGTCCTATGTGTTGGATATTATTTGTTTGGTCTAAGTGGACATGTTTTGTAATCATGTAATTGGTTTATTGTTTGGTAGCTAACCTGATTGTTTATGGTCGAGGATTTGTAGATATAGATGTAAGATCTCATTATAGATCATGAAGGGATAAGAAATGGTAGATAATGGTGCGAATAATATAATATCATTCAGACAGAGGATTTGGTTGATCATTGGAGATCAAATTGGGTTTATGTATGAGGATTTAGTCCTCTGGTAGTGAGTTTAACCGAAACTGTACTCAAGCATAGGAGATGTTATCTTTTGTAGTTCAACACTTTTCCAGATTGTAGTTTTTATTTCTATGTAGTCAGTGAGACTCCTTTGTGATGAGCAGTGCACTCTAGGCTGTTGGCCTTCCTGCAAGTGTAAGCCCCTCAATTGTAATTCACATACTTACTACATAAGTATTATTTGTTTGTGGGTAGGATTCCCACCGTGGTTTTTTCCTTTATCAGGTTTTCCACGTACAAATCTTGGTGTCATGTGGATGGTATTTATTTTATGATTATTGTTAATGCTTAATTAGTTTAATTTCATTTCGGTGTTAATGTTTTGGGTTCCGGTACTAAAGTTTTAATTAATAATGGCTCTAGTAATCTGAGACAACTGATTCACCACCCCCCCCTCTTGGTTGTCTTTCAGTTATTTTAACTGTCTAACCATTGGTATCAGAGCTTTGGTCCTCTCTTCAAAAAGCTTAACCGCTTGAGGAAGATCCTATGGCATCTAACAGTTCAAGTTCATCCAGTTTATCTAAAGCTATTTTTCAGAGAGATATTACTAGGCTTGATGGAACAATTACACAATATGGAAGATTCGGATGGAGACTCATATGAGATGTCTTGGTAAGGAGATTTGGGATATCGCACAAAATGGTGTCACACCTCATAATCCAGTATCTAGAAATCCTCCTTCGACAAACCTGGATAAGGAGCTTGAGAATGATTATAGAGAAAGAGAAGCCCTATTGTGTGCACTTTCTGATCAACAAATAATGGGATTAACCGACAAATCATCTGGAAAGGCTATATGGGATAAGTTGGAGACTTTTAATGAAGGTGACCCTACAGTGAAGATTGCTAAACTTGATGGTTACCAGGTGATATGAAAACCTGAAGATGGAAGAAGATGAAAGGATTACTGCATTCATCGAAAGGGTTAATGAGATTGTTATGGGAATTAAATGTTGTGGTTTAACTTTGAGAGATGGAATTGTTTCTAAAGTTATGAGATTCCTACCACCGACTTACAAGATGAAGGCTACTCATATTAATGAGTTGAGAACAATGGCTAATACATCTATCAACATAGATACCTTGGTTGGGAAATTGTCTTCTTTTGAGATTCAAGAATTTGGACCTTTTGGAGCTGTGAAGATTGAGCCTGCTTTTCATGCATCAACATTTGCAACTGGTAAGAAAGATTGGAAAGTTTATATGCAAAGGAGTTGGAAGATATGAAGAGAGAAGATGATGATTTTGAGAAACTTGGAGCACTATTTGCTAGAAGAGTACCTAGAGGACTGGTAGGAAGTAAGTATGAAGGAAAAACACCTTTTAAATGTTTTACATGTAATAAGATTGGTCATTTTCCATCTAGATGTCCTGAAAGGAATTCAAGATTTGAAGAAAGAGTTAAAACATATTTTAATCCTAACCTTGGATATCCAGTCAAGTATAAGTACAAGAAAAACATAGACAAATCATGCTACATAGAAAATGAGGAAGGAGTTACTGATTCTGATGATGAATCGGCAAAAGATTCTGCTAGTGATTCTGACAATGGGAAGAAATGGGTGTTCTTGGCTATCAAGGAAGATGTTCTGGCACTGGAAGAGAATGTACCTAAAGAGAAGGCACTTGCTACTAAAATTGAAGACAAAGATGAATGGGTAATTGACAGTGGTTGTTCACATCATATGACTCGAGATAAAGGGAAGTTTTTATCTTTGCAAGAATTTGATGGCGGTCTAGTCAAATTTGGAGATGACAAAGCATGTATGATCAAATGAAAAGGAACTATATCATTGGATGGTAATAGAAATACTGATAATGTTTATTATGTTGAAGGTTTAAGGCATAATCTTTTGAGTGTAGGACAATTAGTGGATATGGGATTTCAATTATAGTTCAAGGATGGAAAATGCAAAATCATTAACAGTTCTGGTTTGGAGATTGTAACCGGTACATAGACAAAAGGTAATATATTTCATTTGAACTTTGGTGACAAGACCTATCTGATTACACAAATTGATGAAAGTTGGCTATAGCATAAAATATTGTCATGCGAATTTTGATTGCATTGTGAAAATCAGTTCAACTAAGACAATTAGAGATATACCTAAGATTATGAAGCCCTATAATCCGATATGTAAAGAATGTCAAATGGGGAAACTGGTCAGAACCTCTTTTAGGAGTATACAAGATAAATCTAATAATGTTATTGATCTTATTCATACTGATTTGTGTGGCCCTGCTAGAGTTAAAAGTTTTCAAGGTGATAGATATTTCATATTAATAATTGATGATTATTCTAGAATGATGTGGGTTACTTTTCTAAATGAAAATCTGAGGCATTTGAAAAGATTAAAATCGTCAAGGCTAAAGTGGAAACTGAGACAGGATTGAAGATTAAATGTTTGAGCTCAGATCATGGTGGATAATTCACATCCAGTGAGTTTAATAAATTTTGTGAAAAGCATGGTATAAGAAGACAATTTTCTGCTCCCCGGACACCTCAACAAAATGGAGTTCTGGAAAGGAAGAACATAACTATCTTGGATGCTACTAAAATAATGATGATGGAAGCTTGTCTACCTCATATCTACTAGAGAGAAGTAGTGAGCATAACAATTTATATATTTAACAGAGTACATATCAAAGGAGAAATCGGTAAGACACCTTATGAATTATGGTTTGACAATACACGTATAGTTAAAAGTATTTCATAATTTTTGGTAGCAAATGCTATATCAGGAGAGATGATATCATTGGAAAATTTGATCCTAGATGTGGTGAAGGCATAATTCTTAGTTATTTTAATGAAAGAAAAGCATATAGACGTTATAATAAGAGATTGTAGAGAATTGTGGAGAGTGCTAATGTCAAAGTAGATGAGCTAAACATAAGTCAAATCAAAGTTTATGAGAAGCAACTAGTAGTGGAAATGATTATATCTGAACCCAGTAGAACCTTTACCAGAATAGAGAGTTGAACCAGCTACTCTGGTAGTATCATAAAATTCAATAGTAATTGAAGAACCGAGAAGAGGAACAAAGAGTCAGAGGACTCCTAAGTATGTGAGATTGAATCATTCAGAAGATCAGATCATTGGGGATAAGAACAATGGATTAATGACAAGAAGAAGAATGGAAACTAATGAGGTGTGTTTAATTTCACAAGTTGAACTGGTATCAGTAATTGAGGCATGTAAAGATGAATTTTGGTTGAAAGCTATGGAAGAAGAATTAGATTAGATTGAGAAAAATAACACATGGACTTTGGTTCCTCAACCTAAAAATAAGAATATTATTGGAACTAAATGAGTTTTTAGGAATAAATTGAATGAGGATGGTCAAGTTATAAGGAATAAGGATAGATTGGTCTATAAAGGATATTCTCAAAAGGAAGGAATTGATTATGGAGAGACTTTTGCACTAGTAGCTAGGATTGAAGCTGTAAGATTATTTCTTGCCTATGTTGCTCATAAGAACTACAAGGTTTATCAAATGGATGTTAAGTGTGCATTTTTAAATGGTGATCTTAATGAGGAAGTTTATATTGAGCAACCTGGTGGTTTTTCACTATTAGATAATACAAACATGGTTTGCAGGTTAAGGAAATATTTATATGGATTGAAACAGGCACCTAGAGCTTGGTATGCAAGGTTGGATAAATATCTTTGAAGCTTGGTTTTACTAAGGGTAGTGCTGACAATAATTTATATTATAAGATCATTGATGATGATATATTGATTATTGAAGTATTTGTTGATGACATTATTTTTGGAGGTGAAGATAAGTTTTGTAAGGAATTTGCTAACAATATGGAGAAAGAATTTGAGATGTCTATGATTGGTGAGATGAATTTTTTCTTAGGTTTGCAGATTACTCAGATTGAAAAAGGTATTCTTATCTGTCAAACTAAGTATGCTAAGGAATTGTTGAAGAAATTTGGTATGGGAGATTCTAAACTGCTAAGCACTCCTATGGTTACAAGTGAGAAATTGACAAGAAAAGATGTTTCTGCACTGGAAAATCCTACAAGATACAATTCTATGATTGAAGGTCTACTTTATTTGACTCAAACTAGGCCTGACATTATGAATGTTGTTTGTATAGTTTCAAGATTTTAGATTGATCCTAGAGAAAATCATGAGAGTGTGATGAAAAGGATTTTTAGATACTTACAAGGTACATCAGAATATGGTTTGTGGTACCCTAAGGATGATAACTTTACTTTATTTTGCATATACAGATGTTGATTGGGTTGGAGATGTTGATAACCGGAAAAGTACTTCTGGTGGAGCTTTCTTTCTTGGAAAGAAGTTGGTTTCATAGATCAACAAGAAACAATCATGTACTTCTTTATCTATTGTTGAAGTTGAGTATGTTGTTGTTGCTACTAACTATACACTGCTGGCATTATGTTGTCATTGATGTCAACCGGTATAGAAGAATGCAACCGGTATGATAGATTGTTGGTATTTCCATCATTGATGTCAACCGATATAAGATATCTACTAGTATGAGAGATGTATGTGCAAAAGTGTCATGGGGGAGTATAGGATGAGAGATATTTTATATCACCATGTGTTGCAGAACACTAGTAAGGTAAGAAAGAGCATGCGACTTAGAGGAATGATCACTGAGGTCACTGGTACACAAGTTAGTGCTTGACTTGTGTGGATGAGATGAATAGGTTATGGGTACAGTGTTTCACCAGTAAGGAAAGGTTGTCAACTAGTATGTGATGTGTTGACATGGAGAGGATAGATCAACCAACTGAGTAGCTTCCAACCAACAAAGATCATGACCTGTACAAGCAAGATGGGCAAGGTGCTTGAGCTATTATTTTTTATGAAGAGGCAGGATGCTACCTAAATCACATCAACACAAGAGGAGAAGGATAAACAGGTCATCAGTATACTGTGAGGTTGCAGAATAGCAGGACTCCCACCAAATAGA
Organism: Cryptomeria japonica; assembly: GCF_030272615.1. NCBI lineage: Eukaryota > Viridiplantae > Streptophyta > Pinopsida > Cupressales > Cupressaceae > Cryptomeria > Cryptomeria japonica. The sequence continues at coordinate 149,292,770 of NC_081406.1, read as the reverse complement.
GATGCAACCACCATGAGAAGAGATGACAAACAGTGAATGTGACCATATCTAATCACATGTGCCTGTTTGAAGGTTTGTTGCACAAACAGGGAAGCCACATGAGTGCAATACATTATGTAGATGACAAGGACTCAGTCTCAATGGTAAGTGGAACTTATCTCCTATTATGCATAGTGTGCATCATAGTCATGTGAGATAAGGAAGATGAGGCAATGATAGGTGTTTTGAAGGCTCACACCGGATCTACCTATGAATCAAAGGAATGCCTCAAGTGCATGAAATCGAGGATATGTAATGGACTGATTGAGAAGGAATGTTGAGATGCCGGTACAGATGAAGAGTGATGAGTTTTTCACTTTGAAAAACCAGTTGAGATATGGTCTAAGATGATCATGAAGAATGCAAGGCTGAGTAGATGCAGATAGAGGAAATTGGCCTAATTGAAGATGGAGTCTGTGGATAGTTGATGACATTGTGTCATCAAGAGTGTTTACCGGTATGTAAGTCCACCAGTAATATGGACTAGGTGCAGATGCAAAAGACTCCCCATCTGATGAATTTGTGCATAAGGTAGGTTAGCAAGAGTGCTAACCAATTGAGTAGTCCACCTGAAGAGAAGTAGAGTGCAAGGTTGATGACAGACCGGTTTGAGGGTTTAACCGGTAGGGTTAGTATACTGGTAGATGAACCCGATAATGGAGTTGGTCGGTGATCCCTAAACTGACACACTGATCCAAGATGACAGTTGGTCGACATGGATGTCACGTGGTGTCAAGGTGGCAGACTTGCATGTAGTGGTAGATGAAGTGTACATCAATGAGGTAGTTGCAAAGTTGGTCAACATTAATGGAAGATCTCGTAAATCATAGGATGTGTTGCAGAGCTGTTATAGAGGATTGCAGCTTGAGGTTTAGAGGAAAACAGAGAGCCAACTCAGAGTGATTGAGGAGATCGAGGCAGATGAAGGAGAATGCAAGAACAATCTCGGTGATTGACCAAGAAATCAGCTGATAAAGCAAAAAGTGGATTGCCAAAGATAGAAGATGTGATAAAAAAGGAACGACTTCGACGATGATGAGGAAACAGTTGTCTGGGCGATTAGATTAGACAAGATCTGATTGGATTTAGTTTTCCTCGAGGTTGATGAGGAAACCCTAACCGCCCATGTTTTTGAACTGGCTTTTGGTGGGAAAACCAGGTTATAAATAAGGAAGCCAAACTCATTGAAGAGGGTTGTTGAATAGAAGAAGATAGAGCTGTTGCGAAGTGTTTTGAGTGCTGCATGAGAGAGCTAGATCAGTTTGAGAGAAAATAGCTAAGGATAGTAGTGACTGAGGGAGTGAAGGTTAAACCGGTGATAGGGTTTAACAGAGTGTTAACCGGTATAGTTTGAGCAACTGGTATAGCAGCTAGAGTGCATCTGAAGAGATAACCGGTAGGAGCTTGTATCAATAGGAAGATAGTTGAGAGGACTGGAGAACATAGCAGTGAGGAGGAGATCCAACAAAGAAGAAGAAGAGTAGAGGTGAACTGGTAGATTTTACCGACAATGCAACAACAAATGAGAGCAATAGAAGAATGAACCGTTGTAACAGAGAAGGTGTCTCACCGGCAGAAGGAAGTTATGTGCAGAGGTTGCAAAACTCTTTTGTAACCAAGATATTACTTTTGTATTTGAATGTTCATTATGGTCACTGAGTTGTAGCTCCTTTGGGTTGTAGCCCATAAATCTATTAGGGGTTAGTGCTCCTTGGCTTGGTGCCCTAAATCAGGGGTTGTAGCTCCTTGGGTTGTAGCCCTAAACATTGTAACAAAGATTCATTGTGAGGATGGATTGGAGGAGTAGACTCCAGCAGCATTTCTCTCTGAGGTTTTTCCCATCTTGGGTTTTCCTCATACATATTGGTGTTATGTGATGTCTCTTTGTGTCAATGCGTTTTTGTTTAGTCTTCTTACTAACTAGTAAGTCTGCATTCAACTAGATAAGTTAATTGATATGCTCACATAGAATAGTTAGAAGAGAAAAGTTTGAGAACCACTGATTTACCCCCCCTCTCAGTGGTGCATTGTGTCTAACATACACAAGTTTTATCGATGAAGCAAATGTTGAAGGATATAAAGGTGGATTGTAATGCACCAGTAGTTATTCACTGTGATAACTCTGCTGCTATTGATATATCAAAGAATTTGGTATTTCATTCTAACACAAAGCACATATCTATCTGTATGCGGGAAAAGTGGGCCGATAAAACTCAATATGTGAAAATATTGCTAAATACTTGTCCACACACACACACAGGACTTATTGGTGCAAGCTATGGAGTAACGTAGTATTACTCAGCTTCCCAAGGTGGGTGTCATGGTTCTCTATCTCACAATGTCCCTCAAACCAATGTTTTTGCTCTCAGATCACTGAGCAAAATGGTTTAGGGATGGCAAATGCAAGAACGAGGGATGTTTTGATAGATTTTAGAATGAAAGGTATGTTAAGCTTTGTATGATTCTAGAAATGCAATAAACTAGATGATAAGATGACAAGGTTAGTATGAGTACTATCCTAACATGATATATTTAGTCTATGATTGAGCTAAATGATAATGAAAGTATTCTAAACATGCATATTTAGACTAATTTCTATTCTAAAGAGAGGCTAAATGATGAGCATAAAATGATATAAGAAAGCTTGAATGTATTTGAGCATAAGTGTGATACTACAAATTTGGAGGATGATTAAAATGGAGGAATGAGAGCTCTATTTATAGCAAGAATAGGGCAATGGATGGTCAAGATTGAATGGTTTAATCAAGGGTTGAGTTTGAAAGTTGGGGATCCATGTTTGTAATTGGCACCAATGAAATGGTGACAAGTGTCAACATAGGGTTGGGTTGAGAGAAGGGGTTGGAGACATTAAATGCTTGAGAAGACCTCATGGTTATCTTAGAGATAAGGGTTAAGATTAAGTTAGGCTTACCTAATGGATTAAGAGTTAATCCAAGGATAAACCTTTGTGCAAATGGTTAAGAGATAATCATGGTCAAAGCATTAAAGGCCTGATGAGACCTTTGGATTGGGTAAAGGTTGAGTCAAAACAAATTCTTTAACCATGTAGGAGGGTTTGAGTTAACCATTAATGGTTATTGGAGACTTTGGGGGATTAAGTGGTTGAAGGTTGGAAGCCTTTAATGGTTATCAAAGACTTTGAGGAATTAAGTGGTTGAAGGTTGAAAACCTTTAATGGTTATCAAAGACTTTGAGGTTTTGAGAAGTGACTTCCCTTTGCTTAGGGATGTTATGAAGTTTAGAGGAGGGGTTAGGTTAACTAGAAGCGATTAGAAGATTCTAGAAGGGATTAAGGGGTTTGGGATTTTGCAAGTGGATGGAGGGATAATAGGATTTAATTGAAATAAAGTAATTTAATTCAATTTGGTTGCAATTTGGGGAAATTAAATAAATTAGATTTATTCAATTTAGGATAACTATTTAATTAAATTTGAATTTAATTAAAAGTGGATAGGGGGGTTTAATTGAATAAAATGATTTATTCATTAAATGGGTATAGTGAATTTTATTTAAATAAATTGAGTAATTTATTTAATAAAATAGAAGAATGCAGATAATTTAATTAAATTGGATTTAATTAAATAGAGAAATGAACATAAAATATTCATTTAGAAATGGTCATTTTTATACGTCTACATTTTGCCCCTCTTTGAAGTGACGTGTGTGCACATGTTATTTCAAAGAAAATAATGTGTTTTTGTGATTTATGATCAAATGCAATTTTTGTGTAGCTCTTTTGATTTGCAAGTCGTGCCCCATATTTGATTTGATGTTTAATGCCCCAGATTCAATAGTTGATGGTGATGCCCCCTCGGGAGATGAATCAATATTTTGAAAAAAATTTATTTAATTTGATGAGGTGCGTATGATGTATAGGATTTCGTTCATGTGTAATGTGTGCAAATTGATTCATCTCCCGATAAGTTACAAATGTTATGGTATAGGGAAGACCGTGACCGTATTACAGGTCCATTCGGCTAACCCTAATTTCATTTTCCTCTTATAAAAGGGGAAAAAGGCTTGAATTAGATTCATTTGTGCCTTGTTGACTTTGGAGAAAGAGAATTTGGTCTGCAGAGAAAATGCCTATTCCGTATCATAGACACCGTTTCGAGTGCGTTCGGAGGTACCGAAGACCTGCAGCGTATGGACCACCTGTAAGTCAACATTTTTGACCCTCTTTTGACTTTTTATTTGGTCGTCTTTAGTCATTTTTTATTTTCAAAGTTCATTTTTAGCGGTTTAGCGCGTCTAGGTTATATATTAGCGCATACGAAGTTTTAAGTAGCACATCTAGTTGTATATTAGGGGTCGCGTCTGAAATAGATAGGATAGCGCATAGAAAAAATAGGTTAGCACATATATGTAGAATAGTGCATGGCAATCATCGGGTAGCGCGTCAAGTCAACAAGTTAGCACGTAGGGTAGACCTAGCGCATAGGGGTCACAGGGGTTCGTATAGGTAAGGGGGTTTAGCGCGTAGGGTTAACCTAGTGCATAGGGTCAAACGGGTAGCGCCTAGGAGGTGTAGATTAGCGCGTAGAGTGATTCTAGCGCATAGGGTAGGTTAGGTGGCGCATGGGGGGAAGATTTTTAGCGCGTAGAGTCTGTCTAGCGCATAGGGTAAATAGATTAGCGCATAGGAAAAACAGCCTAGCGTATGGGGGTTTTTAGCGTAGCGGGAGTCTGTTTTAGCGCATCTTGAAAATTTTTGCGAGATGAGCCGATTTGTAAATTTGTTTTGTTTGTCTGTCATGATTTAATGGATTTGTTCAATATTAGTGTCGGTATAACTTGTTTTGATTTGCAATATTTCAAGTTATGTGTAGATATCAATGTGTTGTGTTGATCAAAATATTTTTTATTTGCGTGTTCTGTTTCAAGTTCAATGTGTGAAGCCTGATTTGTGTTACAAGCTGATATGGGTTGGAAACTTGAGTTGTTTTACAAGCTGATATGGGTGGGAAACTTGAGTTGTTTTACAAGTTTATGTGATGTTGGAGACTTGAGTTGTTTTACAAGTTTTGATATGGTTTTTGAGAACTTGAGTTGTTTTACAAGTTGATATGAAATGTCAGGATTTTGAACTTGATGTAGATGAGCAAATTGTTTCATGTTGTTGATGTGAGTTTGATTTTGATATCTTTGCTTTGATGTGGAAACTGATATTGGATTTGTTTTGTTTGTTTGACAAGAGCGATTGGGTGTGGTTCAGTCGTGGGAGAGATTCCCGAGACCGTGGGCATTGATACTGCGGTTGTCGTAGGCCGATCTTGACATTATTGAGAGATGTGGGTTGACCTCTCTCTTGGATATGCCTCGGTTCACTGTAAACCGGGGGCTACTGACAGCTTTGGCAGAGAGGTGGCATAGTGACACCAACACCTTCCATTTTGCCACTAGAGAGATGATAGTCACACCAGAAGACTGTTACAGGATCTTGCGCATTCCTGTAGTAGGTGCACTACTACCCTACGAGCAATCAGAGGAGGGTGGTACAGAGGCACTGCATCGCATTTTTCAGGATGATACAATCTGTGGCTATGAGATCCCATGGCAAGAGTTTTTGGACCTAGATTATGCACCGTTGCCATCCGTACTAGTAGGGTTCATTGGTGGATTCCTTTGTCCTGATCGCAAGTCAAAGGGATTCTCGGTGGGATGGGGGCTGGTTTTGGAGTAGATGGTCACTCAGGGCCAGAGGTTTTCATGGGGGTCAGCTATGCTGGCCCATTTATACAGGGGCCTGCATGAGGTAGTATACCTCGATTACGGTAGTTTCTCAGCTGGCATGACTTTATTACAGGTATGGTGTTGGAAGCATATTCCAGCGACGAGGCCACTAGCAGACAGAGACAGGCCCATAGGAGCAGCATATGCCTACGGATACAGGGGTCTAGTTGTCCAACGCAAGCTGAACAAACTAGAGCACTGGAGGAGGGTACTTGATGACATGGATATGGTCACATGGCGACCGTATACAGGATGTGAGGTGTGGGTTGAGGATGGGCTGGAGATGCCTTTTATTTTCATGACCAGACATCTGATCGGGAGGACCCCGTTTGTGATTGAGAGGTTTGTGGTGACCCGAGTTTTGAGGCAGTTTGGGCGCTAGCAGGGTATACCGCAGGGAGCTTGCCTGTACGCACGGTGGAGGCAGGATGTGGCTGATTGGGGGCCGACCATTGATAGTGCGGTGGCGGTGGAGGAGTTTGTCGGGTTGGCCGGGCAGATATGGGATTATGCCCCTGAGATTCAAGATGCGGGCATGACTGACGAGTTTGCCCGATTGTTTGCTGCGCGGGTGGTGGCTAGGATATCGGATCCTGAGGAGATGAGGCCAGCCTTTGATGATGATGAGGAGGAGAGAGACGGGGGAGATGACGGAGATGATGGGGATGATGGAGGAGGAGGACGAGGGAGAGGAGCCAGAGGGAGGAGAGGAGATAGAGGGAGGAGAGGGGATAGAGGTGTGGATAGAGCGGTGAGACAGGCGGTGATAGACAGGGGGAGAGGTGGATTGGCTATTGGAGCCAGTGGAGAGGGGAGAGTGGGGGAGGTGTTAGCTACAGTAGGTGGTACGGAGGAGGCTAGGCAACCAGCATAGAGGAGGAGGATGGATGTACTCCCACCGCCAGCACTGAGGACAGGTCGAGTGGGAGGGGTTCCCCCTGCACAGGTACCGCTACGGGTTCGGGTCCCGGGTCACATTAAGGATGCTCAGATGCGGACCCTACAGATTACTGTACAACGGCTGTAGGCACAGATTTTGACCTATCAGCGGCAGATTTCTCAGTTGACCACTGAGCGGGACACTGAGATAGAGCGGAGGGGGCGAGCAGAGGAGGTGGTGTCTAGCATGCAGAGAGCAGCGGCAGGTGGTCCTATGAGAGACACCCTGAGAGAGCTAGTGTTGAGAGCTCAGGAGGCAGAGTATTATTGGCGGCATTATGAGGCTGCAGTACCCAGGGATCGCCGAGTACAGAGCTTTGCACAGTCGAGATCTAGTCGATCTCAAGATACTGGGTCACGATCTGAGAGACGAGGTGTTACGGGGCCACCGAGACAAGACCCTCCTGGAGATCCAGGAGCAGGGACATCCGGAGCAAGACCATCTCCGTCAGGGGATAGTCATACTTGAGAGACATGGTCTATGTTGTATTTTTGAGCATTGTATTCTTTGTACTGGACACAGTGTTGGACACATTTGGTACATTTGGATCATTTTGAGATATATATATATATATATATATATATATATATATATATATATATATATATATATATATATATATATATATATATATATATATATGGCACCATTTGCTTTGATCATGTGATGTGTTTATATGGATGCATGTGATGTGGGTTATTTCTTCATGATGATGCAATGCTTAAATAGATGATATAATGTATGATGCAGGATGTATGCTTTTATATGCTGTGAAATGTATCTTGAAAATGAGATGTATGATTTGATATGCAACTAAATGTAAAATGATATGTAAATATGTTAAATGATAGGCAACTAATGGTAAAATGATATGCAACTGATTGTAAAATGATATGCAACTAATTGTAAAATGATATGCAACTATGTTTTTGGTAGCATCCTCATTCTGTATTTGCCATCTGATATAGCCATTTGTTTGCTTTCTTTGTAGATATCATCATTGAGCATTTATTGATTTTTGGATATGTTGAAAATTTATACAAGCATAATGGTATAATTGAACCATGATGACCTGAGAAAAATTTACATGATGTTTGATTTTGCAAAATAGCACAAGCGTCAAGGTATAATTGAACCAGGACGCCCTGAGTGCGTATTGCATAAACAGACAAGATTAGATCATTTGTATGCGTGAAGTGGAATCAGGCCTTCAGTGATATTTGATGTATCATGTCTCGAGGCAAGTATTCACACAGTACAAGTGATCGCCTCCCAGACAGAAGACTAAGAAAATATTGGAAGTTCCCCATGATCTCTAGCTTTGAAGCATTTTAGTGAGAAAAAGGAAAAGATTCCAATAATTCAAAAGGTTCAAAATGCAAAACTAGTCAAGATTTTATGCTATAGTGTAACATCTAGTACTTCAGAAAATCATCCATCCTTGGTATTTTTGTGAATTGTTTTGATGTCTTTTGTGATGAAGCGTAGTTTTTGGTTTGTTGGATGTCATGCTTTTGAGTTTTGCAAATAGCCCTGATGTCTTGAATGGTTGCAAGTTTTTGAACAAGTTAATGCCCCTAGCTGAGTGTGCCTCTTGATATGATCATGTACACTGATTTCCAAGCCATGGTGGAATGCGGTAAGAGGATAGATATAGATGGATAACCTAGGATAGTGATTACGTTAAGTATGTCCTGAATGAATATATGCTAAGTGTCGGGCGATGGCCGATAGTGTTTTGATGGAAAAAATGGCATGGAGATAGATAGAGGAGCCGTTCTTTCACAAGAGCGCTTGTTTACCAGGTTTTCACCATTTGTTTTTATTGTACTTTATTTTTGCTTTTTCTGGATTTATTTTTTTTCTTTTTGATTTTTTTGATTTTTTTGATTTTTTTGGCTTTTTCCGTGCACTAGGCCACTTAAGTATAGTATTTCTTTAGATGGATGTTGTTAGTTGGTTCGTCGAGCACATCTCCTTCTGAAGTCGTTAGCTGATAGGCACCTGATCCATAGACTGATATGATAACATAGGGACCCAACCAATTAAGTTCAAATTTCCCTTTCTTTTCTCTATCTTGCTGATTTCTTGGATTTTCTTTGAGGACTAGGTCACCAACCTTGAAGTTGCGGGGAATGACCTTGTGATTGTAGCTCCTGCATATGCATTGCTGATATGCTTTGAGATGAGTATAAGCATGTTGACGTCTTTCATCTAATAGTTCAAGTTCTTGCAGTCGGTGAACTCGACACTCTTCATCTGGGATTAAGCCTTTTAAAGAGACTCTGAGAGATGGGATTTCTACCTCCAGGGGTAAAATGGCTTCTGATCCATATACCAATGAGTATGGTGTTGCTCCTGTAGGTGTGCGGATGCTAGTTCTATATGCCCAAAGTGCGGGATTGAGTTGTACGTGCCAATCTTTCCCTGCATCATTTACTGTTTTCTTGAGGAGTTTCAGTATTGTCTTGTTAGATGCTTCTGCTTGACCATTGCCTTGTGGGTAATATGGTGTAGAAAACCGATGTTGGATTTTAAAATTTTCACATAGTTCTTGTACATCTTGATTTTTAAAAGGTCATCCATTATCTGTGATGATTGAACTTGGAATACCATATTTGCATATCAGATAATTTAGGATAAAAGAGACAATTTGTTTCCCGGTCACTGTGGTCATGGGAACTGCTTCAATCCATTTGGTAAAGTATTTTGTTGCAGTTATAATGAACTTGTGTCCATTTGAAGATGAAGGATGAATTTTGCCAACCAGGTCTAGTCCCCACTGACAAAAAGGCTAGGATGTTGTAGATGGCTACAGTTCCTGTGCTGGTGCATGTATCAGATTACCATGGATCTGGCATTTAGGACATTTCTTAGTGAAGTGATATGAGTCTTTCTCCATTGTAGGCCAGTAGTATCTCATCTTTAGAAGCTTTTTAGCAAGAGTAGTGCCACTTGAATGTGTGCCACAAATACCTTTGTGAAGCTCGTGTAAAGCAGAATCGGAATCATTATGATCAAGGCAACGAAGAAGAGTACCATCGAGACCTCGACGATACAAAGTATCGACGGTAAGGGTGTAACGGGCAGCTTGTCGGATAAAGTTACGTTTTTGGTTACAGGATTGGTCAATTGGTAAGATATTGTGTTTGAGGTAGTCGTATATTGGTCCATATAATGAAGAATCTGAACCAGTCAAGGCATAGATAACCTGGGATTCAGAGTGGTCATAGGTGGGGGAGAACAGTTGCTCTACCAGGAACTCGTAACGAATCTATTACTCTAGAATTTGTAGTAATGAAGCGATTGTAGCCATTGCATCGGCTGCTTTGTTGTTCAACCTTGGTATTTGCTCGAAGGTGATGTGCACAAAATACTGTTTGAAGTCATCCACCATTCGTTTGTAGGGTAGTAGCTTGTCATCCTTTGTCTGATAGTTGTTGTTGATTTGAAGGATGACTAGTTGCGAGTCCCCATAGACTTTTAACTCTGTGATTTTCCATTCGACGGCCATTTTGATGCCTATAACCAATGCCTCATATTCAGCCACATTATTTGTGCATGGAAACATAAGCCTAGATGATCTTGATATAGTGTGTCCTTCAGGAGTGATGAACAAAATGCCAGCACCGGAACCGTGTTGGGTATAGGATCCGTCAAAGTAAAGGGTCCATTGTTGGGTAGAAAGAGCAAGAACGTCCCTGTCTGGAAATTCAATCTCCATGGTGTGTTTGCCTGGTAGTGGTGCGTCAGCCAACTGATCTGCAATTGCTTGTCCCTTGATGGCTCATCTTTCTGTGTATTAGATGTCGAATTCACTGAGAATCATGACCCATTTAGCCAATCGACCTGTAAGAGCTACCTTGCTGAGTAGATATTTGAGAGGATCAATTTTTGTGACTAGCTTAATGGTGTGTGCTAGCATATAATGTCGGAACTTCTAAGATGCGAAGACTACTGTTAGGCAAGCCTTTTCAATGAATGTATAGTTGAGTTCATAGCCATTTAATGTTCTACTGATGTAATATATGGCGCGTTCCTTTCCTTGTTGATCTTCTTGTGCCAATAGTGCCCCCAGTGATATATCTGTTGTTGAGATATATAGAATAAGTGGCTTTCCTGCGACTGGTGGTACTAGAACTGGTGGATTCATCAGGTACTGTTTGATTTGGTAAAAAGATTCCGCACACTTAGTCTCCCATCTGAATGGTACATTTTTGTGTAGTAAATGGTTAAATGGTAGACTTTTATCTGCTAGCTGAGCAATGAATCGCCTGATTGATTGAAGTCATCCTTGTAGAGATCTGAGTTGACTGATATTCTTTGGTGGTGGCATGTCCATAATGGCTTGTACCTTTGTGGGATCTACTTCAATACCTTTAGCTGAGACAATGTATCCTAGTAACTTCCCTGATGTAACCTCGAAGACACACTTTTTAGGGTTGAGCCTGACTTGGAATTTCTCCAATCAATCAAAGATCTTTGTTAGAATGCTGAGATGTTCTGCTCTGGTGAAGGATTTAGCGAGTAAATCATCCACATAATCTTCCATAAATGTATGCATCATGTCATGGAATAGTGTGGTCATTGCTCTTTGATAAGTGGCCCCTACATTCTTTAAGCCAAAAGGCATGACATTCCAACAGTATGTTCCCCAAGGATAGGTGAATGCGGTTTTATCTTGATCTTCTGGGGCTATTTTGATTTGATTATAGCCTGAGAAACCATCCATTAGTGAGAGCATTGCATGGCCTGCTGTGAGATCTACAATTATGTCGATACTAGGCAGAGGAAAGTCGTCCTTTGGATAAGCTTTGTTGACATCTCTGAAGTCAATGCATATTCTGATACTACCATCTGGTTTTGATACTGGAACGATGTTGGAAATCCACTCTGCATAGTCAATGGGTCGAATGAATCCAACGTCTAATAATTTCTTAAGTTCAGTTTTGACCATGAGTGCCACCTGTGGATTCATCTTTCGTAGCTTTTGCTTGACTGGTTTAACTCCTGAAGAGATGGATAAGTGATGCATGATTAAGTGTGGATCCACTCCAGGCATATCAGCATATGACCAAACAAAGTTAATTTGTTGTTCTTTAAAGAAAATGATGAATGCTGATCTTTCTTCCTCTGTCAGGGATTCTGCAAGGTGTATGTTTTTGGCTGCTTCTGTGGTACCAATGTTGATTGATTGAGTGGGCTCAATCAAAATGGGTGATCGCTCATGAAAGTGTTCAGGAAGAGTGTCAAGTCTCCCATCGTTAGGTGCCTTAAAAAGGTTTTCACCCTCAGATGCGTCCTTTAATTTTACTTTTTTGTGATCTAGAGCTGTCATTGACTGGTTTTCAGCATCAAATCTTTTATTTAGTGTATTTTTGCGACTAAGAGACTTGGCACTCCCTGGTTTGTAGACATCGTTATTTCGTTCACTGGTAGAGCCTGTTTCCGGATTTACAGTACATAGGTAATGGATAATAGATTCATCATCTGGAAAAATTGGTATATCATGGATTTCAGGTTCATCCCAGTTGATGAGGTCAGGAAAGACAAGCAGTAAGGAATCATTAGGTGGATCAAGTTCGGCTACTGTGAGTGTTAGGACAGAGTTTTCATTGTGATGGGTCTTGGTTTTAAAGAAGTCCAGGATTTCGTCGAGGTCTTCGATGGTATTATCTTCCACATAGACTTGTTCATAATGTTTTTGTTCGCTTTCCTTGGCGTCATAGATATTTTGTGGTCCAAATTCAAGAGGTCTATCTTCTGCGTTATGTTCTTCTTGAGAAAGGGATATAGAATCAGTATCGTCCAGGATATTTCTAGTAGCATTGGAGCAGGTACCCCATTCATATTCATTGGAATTTGTCTCATAGGCATCATCCCAGATTCTATCTGTGTTGTAAACAGGTATGTTGTATGGTGAAAACAAATCTTTGATGATGGATACCATTTTGATGGTTTTTGTTGATTCTGTATCAGATCCGTCTTCTACTTGCTGGATTTGTTCATAGACTGTGCTTCCTCGGGGAGGAATAATGGTATCTGGAGATGACATGATTTGTTCTTGAGACATTGGTGTTTGAATATGAGCTACTGCTGCAGATAGGGCCTTCTTATGACTTAGAAGCTTTCCCTGATGCAACTTCTGATCTTGACGTTCCCATGCCTTGCGGATTGTTTTTGCTGATTCAAAGAGTGCTTCCTGCCAGGATTCTTCTTTGTACTTCTTCTTTACCTTCCATTGAGGTTTTGTAGTTGTGTGTGGCGGCTATTTCAATAGGAATGTGAGTTTAGAACCCAATCCTACTTTGTTTCTACTAGGTTGTGAAGGAAGATCTATAGGTTCAGTGACTCCTCCTTTGCGTTTCCTAATATGTCCTTTCCCACCATATCCCATTTGCTTCATGATTAAGTAGCCTTTTCCATACAGGTGTGTTAGTAGAACAATGTCCAAAGCGGCTGCTCTATGATCTTCTTCCTCATCTTTGTATAACCAGCTAAGAATGTCCTTGTCTTCTGATTCATGTGCTAGAGTACCCAATTGGATGAAGGTACCGTCAAATTTAGTGATGGGCTGAGTGGCCAAATGTGTTGATGTAGTAGGCAAACCATGCGATCTAGGTGATGTTGGCAATTTGGCCAAACATAAAGGCTCCAAAGAGTATTCTCCCATGTCCTGGTCTTTGATTTGCATCTTCTGCTCGAAGTCTCCCAATAAGGAGTTGGGCTTTGTTGTTTGTAGATCTGATGTCAAGGATCGCTGCTTTTCTCTATTATGCGGAACCAAACTGTCTTGGGCTGCCCCCATTGCGTTGCAATGTTGAAATGGATTATGATCAGCTGATATGGAGATTTCTTGTCCATCATAAGGAAACTTGACACACTGGTGATACGTAGAAGGTACTGCTTGCATTTCATGTATCCAAGGGCGTCCTAACAAGATATTGTAGGTTAGATCTATGTCTAAGACTTGACATATAGTATCCTTTTGTACTGGTCCTACTTGAATAGGTAATATCACTGTTCCTTTAGAGGACCTTTCCTCATCATCATATGCTTTTATGGTAATCTTCTTGTAAGGATCAATAGATTCTTCTGAGAAGCCTAATGCACGGATAAACTTTAAAGTACATATATTAAGTCTGGCTCCTCCATCTATTAAGACTCTTTTTACTCGGTGTTTGCAAACAATGACTTCAATATGGAGAGGAGTATTATGTGGATGACTCAAGGAAGTATTGTCATGCTCTGAGAAGGTGAGGTTATGAGGTCCTGTCATATGGGCGACCATGGCTTGAAATCTATCTGTATCCAGATTTTGAGGTACATTTGTTTCCAATAGCGCTTGCTCCAATATGTCTTTGTGCTTTGGTGATAGTTTCAATAATTCCAGGATAGATATCTGAGCTGGAGTCTTGCATAGTTGGCTAACCAAGTCATATTGGATTTTTGGTGTGGTAGTTGTAAGTGCAGTATGTCCCTTCAAGACATATTTCTGAGTTCGGGTTGTTACATTGACAGATTCATGATCATGTCGATCTCGAATGGTGATGACATTGACTTGATGATCTTCAGCTGATATGTGGTTGATGGTGTTGTTGTAGATGTGATTAATACGAGCTCCGCGCATATCATCCGAAGTTGATGCTCCATCTTTGTTGTAATTTGGGAGAGGATTTTTGAAGGCTCCATGATCACCATTTGTTTTGAGACCATCTACCGTTAAGTCACCTCAATCAATCATGTCCTGTACTATGTGTTTCAATCTCATGCACTCGTTTGTTCTATGACCCTTGTTGCGATGGAAATCACAATAGTGTGAATCATTCCACCAAGGTGGTTTGATTAGGGGTTCATAGTTGCTGATTGGAGGCAAAGAAAGAATCTTGTTTGCCAAGAGTTCTCTGAACGCGGATTCTAATGATTGTCCCAATGGTGTGAAGATACGCTTTTGGAAATTGTTCGTGTTGTTGCGTGAATTGTTGTTAGGTCCTGGATTCACGTTTTTGCTTTGAGTATTGTTGGTGTTGTTTGTGTTGAGTTGTCCTTGATCAGTGTTTGGTGCATATGTGTTAGCACTGGGAGTAGTATTTTTAGGATTTTTCGTATTTTGAGGATTTTCAGATAATGCAAGCACTGGTTGCTTAGATTTGGGATCATATGTTTCATTGTTGCCTTCGTTTTTGTTTCGAGTCCAAAATTGAGATTTGTCAAGGTTGGTGTTGTTCTGATTATTGTAGTTTGATGAGTTTGTTCCTTCCTTGTAGAATTTGAGTGTTCCCTTTTTGACACATGCTTCCTCTACTTGAATGCCATTTTCAATCAATTTAGCGAAAGATGGTATGCATTGAAGTTTTAGTCTATAACTCATTTCTCCATTCAAGTTATCGATGAAGATTTCCATTTTCTCCTTTTCAGGAATATCTCGAGGATATCTGGATACCATACGTCACCAACGTTGAAGGAATATCATGAATGTTTCATTGTTCTTTTGTTTGGTGTTGCAAACATCTAGCATGGTTATGGCATGTTGGATGTTGTAGGAATAGTGGGTTATGAATTTGTTAACCAATTCATCAAATGATCTAACAGGTGGCAAAATTTTGGATAACCATTCCATGGTTTGCCCTCCCAAGCTTCTAGGGAATAACCTCATCAAATAGGTGTCATCATTAGCAAATTCAAGGCTCAGTGTGCAAAATTCTCGAACATGATCTCGGGGATCACTTTTGCCATCATATTTATCAAATTTGGGAACGTCTGAGTTTGGAGGAAAAGGCACCATGTTCAATCTTCTATCAAATGGGTAAGGACAGATTTCGTTTAAAGAGTACCATACTGTTGTCCCTTGTTGCATATCCTGTATTTGCCTTTGCAACATTTGCATTTGTTGAGTAAGGGCTGCCAAAGGTATATTGTCTTGTCGAGGGAAAATTTCTTCCCTTGTATTGGTTCTTAGCTGAAAAGGTGTGGTAAATGGTATATTTTGCTCTGGTGTTTCTAGCTCAGGTATATGCATTTCTGGTATGCGTTGTTCTGGAATGTGTTGTTCAGGTATATGTTGTTCAAAGTTACGGGTTTCTTCTTCTCTTTGTTGTTCTTGATATGCATATTGTCGAGATCCATTTTTAAAGATGTTGGGATCTAAATCTTCAGGAAGTTTAACGCCTTTACTCATAAGCATGAGCAGATATTTTTCTTTGTCATTTTCCATGAGCTTTTCTACAAGCTTTTGGAATAAAGGGTTTTCTTGACATTCCCAAAGAAGTGCTTCAGGAATTTCAGGTTCTTCTAAGGGTGGAACTTCAAAAGGATTTGATAATCTTTGATTCATACTAGACTCAGTGCGTGTCTCGCTTTGTTTGTCTCTTTGAGAGCGAGTAACAGGCATTTTAGTAGAAACTCTCAGTGATGAAAGGGACAAAATTTTCTTCGATGTGTTGTTCGGGGGTTGGTGGTGCTGGTCGAGATGTGTTATATGTGATGCACTCATCGGGCAAGAATGCTGGATTGATCTTTCCTCCACGGTTTTTGATTTGATTAAAAGCTGATTTTTGACAGTATGCTCTTGTCTTCAAGGGTTCTTTGTCAAATTCGCTAGATTTGTTTTGGATATACTGTTTGACGTGATGAAGGAATACCCGATGAGATTTGAGGAGTTGACAATTGATGTATAAAAACTTATTTCTCTTGATGAATTTGAAAAAACTAGGTTGTTGTTTCTTCAACGTGATTTTACGATAGAGGTTCTTTCTTCTCAGAATAAGGGGATTAGTCATGCATGAGTGATCAATGGTTTCCTTTAATTGGTTTGGATTTAGTTGATTCTTGTTTTTGAAAATTTCAAATCTTACTCTATCAAAGTGAAGGTTTAGATGTCCCTTCACGACAAAGCGTATCGAATGATATGGATAAAAGCCTCCCGATCTGGAAACTTGATTTGACAATTTGAAAATTTTAAACAAGTGTTTTGAGATAAAAATCCGTAAGATGGTAAAGGATTCTGTTGATACTGATGATGAGATTTCCAGATTATGATAGGAGAGACATCCTCTATCGCGCGATTCGTTTTAGGATTCTGACAACGTTCGTTTTGACACAAATTTAGCTCAAAAAATAGTTTTAGTGGTTTGTTTTGTCACTCTGGTTTGACCAAAAATGATGTTGATGAAAAAAAAGTTTCTAAAAATGTTTTTGAAAATTTCAAAATTTTTCCCGGTTTTGCTCTTTGTTTTTCTGTTTTGGATCACGTGCTAGAACAGAGTCTACATGTGCTACTAAAATTCTTCTATGCGCTAAAATAATAACCACACGCGCTAGGCTGCCCCCAGACACGCGCTAAAGTTTTGACTGTTAAAATTGTTTTTCTAGCTGTTGAAAAAGCTATGCACTATCCTGGGTCTGTGACGCGTTAATTGTTAGACTTTATGCGCTAATGTTTGGATTCTACGCGCTAAGCTGTTGCTTCCACGTGCTAGACTATTTTTCTGATGCACTAAAGGATTTTACACTGTTTTGCCTTAAAATGAAACGCTACTGTTTTGAACCAACGCGCTAATTTGATGGTTGGATGCGCTAATAGAAGTACCTTATGCGCTAAGAGGTTGCTTTTATGCGCTAATCTGCTTGTTTGAGTTTTTTTGTAAATTTTGAAATTTTGTTGCGAATTTTTCAAGTTTGATGGATGATTTTTTGAAGTAATAAATGCAAGCACGGCATAAAAAGTACAACCATTTTACCTAATCTAACAAAAAGTGTATGTTCTACGAGGATGTGTTCAAATCCCCAATGTTTTAACAGGTTTTGATACAAGTAATACACTTCAGAAAGACTCTTTAGTCAAGGGTCATAAATAATATCATAGCCCACTAGTCTCGATACTCCGTCAACTCAAACAGCCATGTCACCCCCTAGAGGGCGCCCGTTTTTTTGCCTTTTGCCAGAAATTAACTCAAAGTGAATCGCTTCACAATTGACTAGTTATCTTGGGAGATATATGGTGAGTAATCTTGGGGGCGGATTCTTCCCCACCCTTGCACTATGATGTTATAAATGTCTTGTTACTAACTCGGTTCAAAGCTTCTATTTCTATGGTTCGTAATCAGGCTTCCCGTTCGGCTGTCAATGATAAACTCCCTCAAGAGGCTTCCCAACTTTTAGAACAAAGGCTTTACATATCTCAAGGATACTGGGGGAAGGCTAATCGCTGCGCGCAACCATTGAAAAGGACTTTCGTCACTTTCCACATTTGATTATAGTGGGTTGGAATTCTTGGCATCAAAGTCATTTCCCACTTAGGTCGTTCCCTTCACACCAGCCATAAACGGCTTTAAGAGTTGGTTCCAACTCCTCGGGAAGGCAGGCCTGCTAAAAGATGTAAATGCTTGAAGTACAGAAAGTTGTAAGAGTGGTCTAGATTTTTGATCACCTAGTTAAGGGGAGAGTATATCCCTTCCACTTTCGAGACAAAGCAATCAAGTTGGTTATTTTTAGCCTTTCAATTCAGTGATTTGCTAAAATCTATGTGGAGATGTTACTCCACAAAAACACCATGTTTATTTTATCCTTTTAAGGCAATGATTTTTTGATCTATGAAAAAGAATTGGTCAACAAAGAAAAATTTTCGATCTTGGTGGTCAACAAAAGAAATCGTTTAAAGAAAATTTCCCGCTCCACCTGCAAGAAACTGTCAGAATCCTGCAAAATTTCAATCCACTAGTTAAAAAATCTGGATTTCGGTGGACTTATACAAGTCTAAATTCTATTTCAGTTACAATTTTAAATTTTTGCTCTTTGTCTGTAATGCGCTACAAAAAGAACTACACGCGCTATAATATAACCTAGATGCACTAAGATTTTGTCTCTCTGCACTACACTGCTTTCTGGATGCGCTACTCTGTGCGTTGGAAGTGCTACTCTGTTTTCCTCCCGCGTTGAGACCTACAGGAAAATTACTGATTTGATGCGCTAAAAGATGGTATTTAAGCGTTGTATGATGGACTTAAAGCGCTAGATGGTGAACTGGATGCGCTATCAAATAGACCCGAAGCACCAATATATTTTGCAGATGCGTTGCTCTATTTTTTTCGAGCTGAGACCTACAAGAAAATTAGTGATTTTATGCGCTAATGTTTTAACCGCACGCGCTAGATGATGGTCTCCACGCACTGAACAGTGGACTAGATGCGCTATGCTGTTTACTGGATGCGCTAAAGAGTGAATTGAACGCGCTAATTCATTTTTCTCGCGTGCCTGCAAAAGAGGTTAGTTTCAAAAACCGATATGATATTTGGGGTCAGGCCCCACGGTGGGCGCTAGAAATGTATGCGGGAAAAGTGGGCTGATAAAACTCAATATGTGAAAATATTGCTAAATACTTGTCCACACACACACACACAGGACTTCCTGGTGCAAGCTATGGAGTAACGTAGTATTACTCAGCTTCCCAAGGTGGGTCCCATGGTTCTCTATCTCACAATGTCCCTCAAACCAATGTTTTTGCTCTCAGATCACTGAGCAAAATGGTTTAGGGATGGCAAATGCAAGAACGAGGGATGTTTTGATAGATTTTAGAATGAAAGGTATGTTAAGCTATGTATGATTCTAGAAATGCAATAAACTAGATGATAAGATGACAAGGTTAGTATGAGTACTATCCTAACATGATATATTTAGTCTATGATTGAGCTAAATGATAAAGAAAGTATTCTAAACATGCATATTTAGACTAATTTCTATTCTAAAAAGAGGCTAAATGATGAGCATAAAATGATATAAGAAAGCTTGAATGTATTTGAGCATAAGTGCGATACTACAAATTTGGAGGATGATCTAAAATAGAGGAATGAGAGCTCTATTTATAGCAAGAATAGGGCAATGGATGGTCAAGATTGAATGGTTTAATCAAGGGTTGAGTTTGAAAGTTGGGGATCCATGTTTGTAATTGGCACCAATGAAATGGTGACAAGTGTCAACATAAGGTTGGGTTGAGAGAAGGGGTTGGAGACATTAAATGCCTGAGAAGACCTCATGGTTATCTTAGAGATACGGGTTAAGCTTAAGTTAGGCTTACCTAATGGATTAAGAGTTAATCCAAGGATAAACCTTTGTGCAAATGATTAAGAGATAATCATGGTCAAAGCATTAAAGGCCTGATGAGACCTTTGGGTTGGGTAAAGGTTGAGTCAAAACAAATTCTTTAACCATGTAGGAGGGTTTGAGTTAACCATTAATGGTTATTGGAGACTTTGAGGGATTAAGTGGTTGAAGGTTGGAAGCCTTTAATGGTTATCAAAGACTTTGAGGAATTAAGTGGTTGAAGGTTGAAAGCCTTTAATGGTTATCAAAGACTTTGAGGTTTTGAGAAGTGACTTTCCTTTGCTTAGAGATGTGACAAAGTTTAGAGGAGGGGTTAGGTTAACTAGAAGCGATTAGAAAGGGGTTTGAGATTTTGCAAGTGGATGGAGGGATAATAGGATTTAATTGAAATAAAGTAATTTAATTCAATTTGGTTGCAATTTGGGGAAATTAAATAAATTAGATTTATTCAATTTAGGATAACTATTTAATTAAATTTGAATTTAATTAAAAGTGGATAGGGGGGTTTAATTGAATAAAATGATTTATTCATTAAATGGGTATAGTGAATTTTATTTAAATAAATTGAGTAATTTATTTAATAAAATAGAAGAATGCGGATAATTTAATTAAATTGGATTTAATTAAATAGAGAAATGAACATAAAATATTCATTTAGAAATGGTCATTTTTATACGTCTACACTATCAAGTACAACTTTTTGAAGGAAAAGGTGGAAACAAATGAAGTTAAACTGATTTATGTGAACACTAAAGAGCAGATTTCAAATATTTTCACTAAACCTTTGCCCAAGGAATCATTTGAGTACCTGAGAGACAGATTGGGAGTTTCTGCCCCTCCAGTAGAGACTTGATTGATGTTGTTTGACATCTGTCTTGTATGCATTATTAGAAATACGATTCATTCATATACTGATGTGGGATGCTACTGCTCAGGGGTAGTAGCTAGCTTTGTGATTCAATGGTTTATGTTTTTGCTTTGATATTTTTGTTAGATTTCTGGCATTGATGTCAAAGGGGGAGAGATATTGATGTGAAAAAAGAAAAGAAAAAGGGGGAGAGGTACTAATAAGAAAAGTAAAAGGGAGAGATATTGATTTTTGTTTCAGAACCTTGTTGCCACATCTATATATGGGAGATTGTTGGTTGTCTTCCATTGGGGGAGACTTTCTTTGGTATTTCTTGGTACTTAGATGTTTTTCACATCTAGTATTGTCATCAATGCCAAAGGGGGAGATTGTTGGCCATTTGGAAGAATCGATTATGTGTTACATTGATGTTTTGTCATTGATGGAAACACTAGTTGTTTGGATGTTTTACCGACACCCTTTTGGTCTCGATAGGTTGAGTGGTTTCTAGTTGATTTGAATCTAGCATGATTTGGTAGGGTTCAGTATAGTTTGGTTATGGAATTGGTTTATTCATGACACTCGGTTCATATCCAATAAGTTGGTTTTGGTCTAGTAATTGGATGCTATCTTGTTTGCTTAGAATCTTAGTTTCTGGTTCTGATGAGGGTTTCACCAGTAGAGCTTTTCAATGAAGATCTTTGATGAATTGCATAACTGGTGTTGGTACAACTTCTGATATGGTTTCTAGATGGTGTTGTTGATCATCTTTGAGACTTGGTGAATGGAGATCATTGTTGTAGTGTGTGGACCTATACTGGGTCCCGGTTAGTCTAGGTTATTGACCAGTTTAATGAAGCATGTGGATTGGACCTCTTGATAGGTTTCTGGGATGTCCTATGTGTTGGATATTATTTTTTTGGTCTATGGCCAACATGTTTTGTAATTATGTAATTGGTTTATTTTCTGGTAGCCAACCTGATTTTTTATGGTCGAGGGTTTGTATATATAGATGCAAGATCTCATTATAGATCATGATAGGGATACAACATGGTAGATTATGGTGTGAATAATGTAATATCATTCAGTCAGAGGATTTGGTCAATCATTAGAGATCAAATTGGGTTTATGTAAGAGGATTTAGTCATCTGGTATTGAGCTTAACCGGAATTGTACTCAAGCATAGGAGATGCTATCTTTTGCAGTTCAACACTTCTCTAGATTGTAGTTTGGATTTCTATGTAGTCAGTGAGACTCCTTTTTTGATGAGCAGTGTGCTTTAGGTTGTTGGCCTTCCTGCAAAAGCAGGTCCCTCAATTGTAATTCACATAATTATTGCAGAAGTATTATATGACTGTGGGTAGGCTTCCCATGATGGTTTTTCCCTTTACTGGGTTTTCCATGTACAAATCTTGGTGTCATGTGGATGGTATTTATTTTGTAATTATTGTTTATGCTTAATTAGTTTAACTGAATTCCGATATTAATGTTGTGGTTTCTGGTACTAAAGTTTTAATTAATAATGGTTCTAGTAATCTGAGACAATTGATTCACCCCCCCTCTTAGTTGTCTTTCGGTTATTTGATTTGTCTAACAAAGTGAACCACTAGACCAATATAATGACATGTATGTCATAGAATGGACCTAAATCAAATCTCCAAACATGCATCACCACTAGAAATCTCGGTAAGACCAACCACAACACGCTACACCACCAAGAATACCGCATAACATGAAGAATATCACCGGATCAACAAAATCACTAAGAATGCACACAGAAATCAATACGGACCACCAAGACAAATAAGACACGATCAGGAAACACTAACAAGCACATTAGAACCATTCGCAATAGCTGCACCAACACAACTTATACAAATCTTCATCAATCAACACATGAGTTCACAGGAACACTCAACAATAGCAATTCAAACTAGAAAGATAACTTGCGAAGCACCAAATCACAAACCATCTGAAATAAAGATACACATGAACATCAAAAAAATTCTCCCAAAACTAGCCAAAAATATAATCATACTAGAGCTCACTGGATCAAATACCAAACTCTGCCAACCACTACACAGAAAGATTGAACTATCAATTGGATGAAATAATCTGATCAAGCAATCTCCCAGATCATTAAAACCAAAACGGAATGAAGTATTCCAACATTCCAAACATATAAGTCAACTATATCAACTCAATGCAATCACTGTGTTGGTTAACAAATTTGTCTTGTCTTAATTTTATGATTACTGACTCATGTTACCCATATTTGTTGAAAGAAAAATTGAACCAACAGTTGGGTAAAATAATGAAAAATTCACATTTTGCATAAGGGAGCAACTTCCCGTATGATATTCAATAAATTTAATTTAATACACAATTCTAACTTCACATTTAACCAGGAATAGAGTAAAGGAATTCACATTCATAAGTTGACACCACATGAATGCAATGAAGATAAATATGTGTTGGTATGATGAAAGAATAAGGATCCAGTCAACTACTAAGAGGGGGGGTGAATCAGTAGATATAAAAACTAATAAAATTTCACCTTACTCAGAAATAACCTCTCCAAAATAAACTTTGAAACTGACAAGTTAAACCACTGATCTATAAATACAATATCTTTGTCAGAATAAAATTGTCAAGATAAACCGGTTGACTGTTACAACAAATACCAGTAAACAACTTGAAACTCACAATCATCCAAATAATTTTACTTGACATAAGTAAAACCTTATTTCAGATTGTTACTTGTTAACATAACTTATCAAAGTGAAATAAGTAGTTAAGCAATTAAACCATCGAAACATAACTACAAAAACATTCACCACTTGACACAATATTTTTGACGTGGAAATCCAAATGGGAAAAACCACAGTGAGATGAGACTCACAAGATAACTATTTAAACTCTTCTGAAGTTCGCCCTGTTAGGAGCCAAGCCTATTAAAGCTTTTACAAAAAGTCCTGTTAAGAAGAGATCATGTCAGGGACCACCTGGTTAAGGGATTGACTATAATGCCTTGTTAGAAGCAATACCTTGTGAGGAGTAACATTTGTAAAGGATTTAGAATCCAAGCTAATGGATCACCTGATTAGAGGATTTGAATAACACAAAGCTTGTTAGAGCTTACTCAGTTAGGGGATTTTATTGTTGTAACTGTTAGAAAACAACATGAGTTTTCTGATCTATTAGAATAACACATCACTTTCTTATTCAGATCTTTTTCATGCTCTTATATTTTTTTACACAAACTATAAATACATCATCCGGTTCAGCAACCACACACTCAATTCAACTTTGTCAATACACTAAACAAAAACAACTCATCAACCTTATAAACAAATCAATTAGGTCGGTAACACAACAAAAACCTAATTCTCTCATAGAGATTACAAACAATTTGGTTCAGGTATGACCGTTGGATTATAGCATAATCTTGCACATCATTCATGAAAGCCTCGACCACTCCTTGATCACCGCTTCATCGAACTCAGTAACTCATCACGCTCTTTGCATTACATGCAATATACTTGCTCATTCTCAAGATAAAAAACATTAACTCAACACACTAAAAACTCTTTGAATCTCTCCTCATACAATATGCATACGTGTCATAATCATTACCGCTCATCATCAGATCATAAACCAATATAACCAATTCACCAGACTTAATCAGTTAGGGTTTATCAAAACAACAGGCAGGGTTTACCGGTTCAACTCTCCAATACTTAGCAATATTGGTTCACTCCAAAAACTTACCTACCGATTACAGAAAAGCATTATAAAAATAACATTACCGGTTTATTGACATCAATGACAACATAACAAATCATTAATCCAATCTTCATGCAAATGTGAATAATCTCCCCCTTTGGCATTGATGGCAATACAAATATCAATACCATTGATTGTTGTGATTATGAATAGGAATCCTGGTTTACATTATAATTCTTCACCTCCAAATATCACATATTTATTCTCCCCCTTTGACAACAATGCCAAATTAAAAGTAAAAATGCACTATCAAACTCACTTATCAACATCAACAACCTGCAACTTGATGCTTCCCCTGTGGAATAACTCCACTCCTACACCAATCCTGCTGAAAAATTCTGCAAGTAGCTCCGGGACTAATGTAACCTACATCATGCTTAATTGACCTAATGAAGGGGTGCAACCCCTAGCTGACTTCTAAGATACTCAAAAGTAGTCTTAGGCAGAGGTTTAGTAAAGATATCTGCAAGATGCTCCTTGGTAGAAACATGCTCCAAGATCACATCTTTACTCTACACTTTTTCCCTCAAGAAATGATACTTCAATTCAATGTGCTTGGTTCATGCATGCAAGACAGGGTTCTTTGAAATATTTATGGCACTGGTATTGTCACATAAGATCTTTACAGGTTCTATAAACTTTATCTTGAAACCCTCAAAAATGTGTCTCATCCAGATAGCCTCGATACAATTCATATAAGAAGCAACATACTCAGCTTCAATAGTAGACTGTGAAGTACAACTTTGCTTCTTTCTACTCCATGAAACAAGTCTTCCACCCAGAAAGAATGCTCCACCGGGTGTGCTTTTTCGGTCATCAACATTACCTGCCCAATCTGCATCTGTATACACCTTCAAGTCAAAGTTTCCTTCATATGGATACCATAATCCATAGTGAACAGTACCTTTCAAATATTTGAATATCTTCTTGGTTGCTATCAAATGTGTTTCCTTAGGATTCTTCTAAAATCTAGCAACTAGACCAACTGCATGAGCTATATACAGTCTGATGTGAACAAAATAGTGCAATTTTCCAATCATTGACCTGTACTCTTTTTCATCAATAGATGTGGCATCATCTTCCTTAGACAACTTACAACCTGTAACCATTGGTGTCCCAGCTGGTTTGCAGTTACTCATACTAAATGTCTTTAATACCTCTTTCGCATACTTAGATTGTGTAATGAAAATACCACTCTTAATTTGTTGTATTTGCAAACCTATGAAATTTTTTATCTCTCCCACTAGAGACATTTCAAACTCTTTTCATTTCATTTGCAAATTCATTGCTCATGTCATCATTTCCTCGAAGTATGAGATCATCCACAAAAACTTCACTAACCAGTATGTTATCTCCTTCAGATTTGAGATAGATGTTGATATCTTCACTGGTTCTCTGAAAAACCTATCTTCATCAGGTGTGAATGAAGCCTTTCATACCATGCTCTCAGTGCTTTATTTAATCCATATAGTGTCTTTTGCAACTTACATACCATGTCCTTTTTATCAGTTAAAGCATAACTCTCTGGCTGCTCAATGTATACTTCTTCTTAAAATATTCCATTCAAAAATGCAGATTTGACATCCATCTGATATACTTCAAATCCCTTATGAGCTGCAAAAGCCAGTAAAGTTCTAACACATTCTAGTCTAATAACTGGTGCAAAAGTCTCACCATAATCTTCTCCTTCTTCTTGTGCATAACCTTTGCAAACCAAGTTAGCTTTGTTTCAGACTACTACACCATCTTCATTCAGCTTGTTCCTGAAAACCCACTTAGTACCTATCACATTTTTATTCACCGGTCAGGATATTAGGGTCCCTGTATTGTTTTCTCAATTTGATCAAGCTCCTCCTCCATAAATTTGACCCAATGATCATCTCCAAAAGATTCCTTAGCATTTATAGGCTCAATAGTGGAGATCATGCAAGAATTCTCTCTAATTCTTCTTCTGGTTAGTACTCCAGCATCCTTATCTCCAATAACCTAGTTAGCATTGTGATTGAGTCTCACATACCTCGGAATAACATGATCATTTTCTTCAGGTTCATCTTCTTCATTATCATCCTCTTCTTCTGAGTTTACGTATTCTGGTTGAACTGGTACATCAATATTTGCTTTATTGGTTTCAGGTTTCACAGGTTTTGGTTCTAAAAACAAAATGCAAGGATCTTCATCCTTTTTCTGCACACTGGTTTCCCCTGAGATTTCAAGATACTCATCCACTCGAACATCAGCACTCTCAATGATTCTTTGTGTTCGGTTATTGTAGCATTTGTAGGATTTACTCTTGGTGGAATAACCAAGAAATATACCTTCATCACTTTTAGCCTCAAACTTGTTGATATAGTCACCTCTCTTAATAAAACATTTTCTACCAAATATATTAAAATAACTAACATTAGGTGATCTACCATACCAATATTCATAAGGAGTCTTATCCTTACCTCTTTTTACCAAAATCTTGTTCATTGTGTAGATAATTGTGTTGGTAGCTTCTCTCCAGAAGGTTTTAGCTACACCTCCTTGTATCAACATCATCCTAGCAGCTTCAACAACTGACCGGTTGTTCCTCTCCGCAATACCATTTTGTTGTGGTGTCCTCGGTGCAGAAAGTTGTTGTTTGATACCATTCTCATCACAATATCTAGTGAATCCCTCATAAATGAATTCACCACCTTGATCAGTCCTCAAACAATTTATCTTCTTACCACTCTCCTTTTCAGCTAAGGCCCTGAATGCCTTGAATTTACCAAATGCTTCTATTTTATCTTTCAAGAATGTGACCCACATCATCCTTGAGCAATCATCAGTGAAGATCATGAAATATCTATCACCTTGAATACTTTTAGTCCTTATTGGTCCACAAAGGTCTGTATGAACTAAATCTAATAGATGCTTCGCTGAAAAAAAATTGCTCTTAAAAGTTGAGGATGTCATCTTTCCCAACTGACATTCCTTACATATAGCATTAATCAATTTTTCTAACTAAGGCAAACCTCTCACTGCCTTAGACTTACTCACTTTAACAATGTTATCAAAATTCAAATGACAAAATCTCCTATACCAAAGCCAATAATCATCCTGTAGTCACATAAATCTGTCCACTTAATTAAATGAATACTTAGTATTTATTTGATTATTTAACCATCAATTAATAATTAATTAAATTAATATTTAATTAATTCATCTTAACCCTATTCTCCTATTAATTAAATAAATTATTCAATTTATTTGATTTAATTCACTTAACCAAATTCAGACCATTAATTAAATAAATAAATCATATTTATTTAATTAAATCTTCTCTCACATTTAAATAAATTAATATTTATTTAAAACCCCCAAAATCCCACCTCTCACATTTAAATAAATAAATCATTTATTTAAAATCACCTTTATCCTCCACCCACTTGTATTTTCCTACAAAAGCAAGTTGCACAATTATTTTAAATAAATAATTTATTTAAATCACCTTTATCCTCCACCCACTTGTATTTTCCTACAAAAGCAAGTTGCACAACTATTTTAAATAAATTATTTATTTAAAATCCTATTTATCCTCACCCACTTGAAACCTTTAATGGTTTCCCTTAAAGTAGTCAAACTTGATGGCTTTAAAGTCTTCAAACTTGATGGCTTCCTTCTATAGTCTTTTTAAGACTTTAATGGTTTTCCTTAAAGTCTTCAAGCCTTTAATGGTTTCCCTCAAAGTCTTCAAGCATTTAAATGCTTTATCTTCATTTTCTCATTTAAATAAATTAATATTTATTTGAATATTTATCCAAATGCAAATTACACCATTTAATTGAAATAAATGATTTTATTTTAATTGAAAATACCAAAATTTCTTCCACTTGCATTTTTCTACAAAATCCACTTGTATGCCTAAACCCCTTCTAGATTCTTCTAAACCCTTCCTAATTAGCCTAAATTCATCCCTTAAATATTGTCACATTCCTAAGCAAATTGGAGTCACTTCTCAAAGACTCCAAAGTCTTTGAAAAGCAATTAATGCTTTGTGTGTTCAACAAATTAACCCTCAAA
Organism: Cryptomeria japonica; assembly: GCF_030272615.1. Classification (NCBI taxonomy): domain Eukaryota; kingdom Viridiplantae; phylum Streptophyta; class Pinopsida; order Cupressales; family Cupressaceae; genus Cryptomeria; species Cryptomeria japonica. The sequence continues at coordinate 149,264,259 of NC_081406.1, read as the reverse complement.
GTCTTGGATAACCTTTGAAAGCTTCCAACCTTCAACCACTAAATGGCTCAAAGTCTTTGATAACCATTGAAGGCTTTCAACCTTCAACCACTTAATCCCCAAAGTCTCCAATAACCATTAATGGTTACCTCAAACCCTCCCACATGGTTAAAACATTTGTTTTGACTCAACCTCTACCCAACCCAAAGGTCTCATCAGGCCATTAATGCTTTGACCATGATTATCTCTTAAACATTTGCACAAAGGTTTATCCTTGGATTAACTCTTAATCCAGTGGGTAATCTTAATTTAGACTTGACCCTTGCCTTCTAGATAACCATGAGGTCTTCTCAGGCCTTTAATGCCTCCAACCTCTTCTCTCAACCCAATCCTATGTTGAAACTTGTCACCATTTTATTGGTGCCAATTGTGCACATGGATCCCCAACTTTCAATCCTAACCCTTGTTAAGATTGCTCAATCTTAACCCTTCATTTCCCTATTTCTTCTATAAATAGAACCCTTCTCCTCAAGCAAAAGGAAAAGCATTTTAGAGTATTGTTGTTATACTGGCATTAGCATAGAGCTTTTTCATAGCATCACTATCTACTCTAGCATAGTATTTAGCTTTTCATTTCATATTTGAAGCTTAGTATTAAATCTCAATCCTCCATAAGCATCCATAGTGCAAAAAGCTGTTGAGAGCTACACTCATTTGGGACTTGGAGAGGAGAGGAACAAGGGAGGAGCAACTATGAGCATCTTGATTAGCTATTTCATTCTATGTTTATATGCTTTCTATTTCATGCTTAATATCTCTCTTGATATGCCTGTTTAGGATAATCTTTTGTTGCTAACACTAACGTTTGTTTCTTGTGCTCTTGTGTGTGTTGCCATCAAACAGATTTTCTAATCCTTTTTGCAGAGCATCATTTGGTGAACCCGACGTGAATCCAAACACCAAAAAGATCATTTTTTTTTTTAACCAATAACATGTTTGAATGTTGAAAATGTCACACAGGTTGCGATTTTGACACTGTTTTGGTGCGTTTGGCATTATTTTGGCGCTATTCCCCTTGTTTCAGTGCTTTTCCCTTCTCTGTCTTTCCCTTTCTTTTAATACGTTTGTGTTAAATAGTGCCTCTGTTCAAACGCAGACTAGCGCTATTGTAACAAAACGTTGTACAAATCACCTTGTAACCAAAAAAAAAAAAAAAAAATTTAGGCTTGTAGAAGCCCACCAAATAGGCAGATTTTACTAACTATTTTTCTCTTTTGTGCAGATTTAAATTAGATTAAAGAGTAGATTTATATTTTTTACTAACTTGTTTTTGAAGTTGGTTTTAAAAATGAATTCACTTTTTATTTTGGTTTAAAATTAACTTCACATTTCAAATTTGGGCTTTTGAAAAAGAATCACACATTTGTTTGGGGCTCTTAAAAAGAATTTCATTGTTCAAAGGTAAAAAGAACCACAAACTTATACAAAAACAACTTTATTTTTTTTTTGCAAGTTAGGAAACAAACTTCGTTTTGGTGCTTAAAATCAACAAGGCAAATTTTATTTCTTGCATCAAGATAAAACTCACAATCCACACTTCCATTTTTGGTGCAAATAAAATTCACAATCAACTTGTCTCATTTTCAAAGCAATTTTACTTCATGCAAACGTGTTTTTCATTAAGTTGACCAGGATTTTCAAATTCTAGTTTACTCAAACAATTGCCTTTGAAAATTAAAAAGAACACCATGATTGTTGGAGCAACATCTCCAAATAGTTAGATCACATTGCAATGATAGATTAAAAAGAACAAGTGTTTTTCGTGCTTGGCACACTTGTGCAAAGAGTTGGTCGAGTGGTCCTACTTCTAACACACACTATCCTCTCCCTTGGCTTTCGTGGTCCTAGGTGCAAGAGAAAAGTGTTAGTAACACTCAAATTTTATCTTTTTAAGAGAGGCCTGCCAAGGGATCGATACTCTTGGGAACGACCTCGAGCGGTAAATCCTTCGAGCCGCTATAGAAATCAGGTGAGAGCGAAAGCTGTAGCCTTGGGTATAGCTGTTCCTACAGTGTAACTGGCCGAAAGGACAAATGGGCCCCACCACCAGTTACAAGGCTCTTAAGTGAGTCACTGCAGAATGAACTTATGTCCAAAAACATCGAACATGACTAAACACCTTTAAGTAGTAGCCCACCTGTTCTATTGATTGAGGATATTTGAGATATAATTTAGTGCAAGAGCATAGATGGTTTTGCTCCCAAGATACTCACCATACATATTTCCTTGAGTAGAAACATAGCTTTTTGAAAAGTCACTTGTGGCTTGATAAAAGTGGTGACTCCCCCATCATAGGGATCATCTATTTGTTATGCTCGTGCAAGACTTAGTATATCACATCCTTACCTGCCACGGCGGGATTCATAAGGTATGTAGTACCAAAGTCGAAGAAATATCAAGATGTGGGCTAAATTTATCACAACTGGCCATTTGACCATAGGGATAAAGAGTGTTTGAAGTGTGTTCGTTTTACAGACCTAGAGCAAATTGAGCCGACTTCAGGCTTTGGAAATACACCTTAAAATACATCTAAAGGAAGGGTCAAAAACAAGTCCAAGAATTGGGTTGATCTAGACCCATACTCATTTGTGCCTTTGAGGCTACAATCTTGTGTTTGTGTGCTTGCTTTGTTTTCTTGTCAAAGAAAAATCAGAAAATCAATCCCAAAAACAAAGTATTCATCCAACATCTGTCAACACAACCAAAAATACCAAAAACAAAGTGCAAACAACACAGAGTCACAACTTTTATGACCATTCTTCACATCTTGCGAAAGAAGAAGCGTCATCAAAATATCAACTTGAAAAGAAGACAATTAAGCTCAAAGGCTTTTGATCAAATGAAGGAAATTCTTCTATATCAATAGACAAATCTTTGTCTCCCATAGAGTTTTCTTGCGTCACATGTGTCTCTATCTTCAAGGTAAAACAAACGAATTTGATTCAGAATCATTGAACCGCAGAGCTTTTATGCAATATAGAGCTCTGAGTTATCACAAAAATCAAGGAGGAAAGATTAATCCCAATTTCTTCCCAAACATCTGTATCACCTACAACACAGCTCGAGAAGTGCCACCAACGTCTGAAAGGGAAGAAGAAGAGTTTGTCCCATTTGTGACACAAAGTTTTTATTGAAAGTTGAAAACATTTTCATCCATCATCCCACTCATACATCATCACTTCATCATCAATCCATCCCAACTCTCAAAACATTAAGAGGTTCTTGTCCCAAGATTCCTTTTTAGATATTGCTTGAAATCAAACACATCACATCACTTTTAGATTGTTTCTACATCTAGGATAAGCTCATCCTAAGAGACACATCTACGCAGGTTAAAACTAGTTCATGAGTGAATCCTCTCATTGCTAGGTAGTCAAAGTCTGTAACACATCTCAGATTTCTCTACACCTTATCACATCCAAACTTATCAAAACAAACAAGCAATTCAAAGAAAGGAATTTCGGTTACATCTACCTTAAAAGTGCTAGAGATCCCCATACAACACAAATCACCAATCATCAATCTTTCATCACCAACTCATCATCATCTTCAATCAACTTCAAAACAAACTTGCAAACAAAATGGCTCAAACCCGATCACGATCAAGGCAGCGAGAAATAGAAATTGAGGAAGAAGAGGACAACCTCAATGAATTTCAAGAAGCGCTTGGAGGAACTGTGAATGATGAAAACCCAGGTACACCCACTCCTTCAACAATCGAAAGGGTTCAGCATAACCCTCATTTTAACAGATTATTTGATGAAATACTAAGGAGCAACGTAGATGCTCACTTCTTAAGACTTGCTCAAGAAGGAGCCAAACTCCCCTCAGACTTTGATCTTGCCCAATTAAGACAAGCATCAGAAAGACAAAGTCGCCATGAGGAGGAAAGAGGTAGAAATCACATCAGATATAACATCCCTCGAGGTAACCCACCACCTCCTCCTCCAAATGAAATGGAGATGTTGCGGCAACAAGTCGAGAATCTCGCCCAACAACTTCATAGTGGTGTTAGGACCAATCAATTCTCACTTAACGACATCTGTCCCTATCCGTTTGATAGGAATCTTTATATGCCACCCTTTCCACGCGGGTTCGAAACACCAAAATTCGAAAAATATAGAGGAAAGGGAGATCCCCGTGATCATGTCCGAGAATTTCATTCCGCTTGTCTTGAAGTGGCTTATGAGGACACATACCTAATGCGCCTTTTTCCCCAAAGCTTGGGAGGAACAACCACATCATGGTTTTCCCGACTACCAGGTGGCATAAGAACATTTGAGGAACTCATCCAGAAGTTCCTATCTCATTACTCTTATAATATTGAACGCGACATCACCATGGCTGATCTATGTAACACCAAACAAAAACCAGGTGAATTATTCTCAGTATTCCTGCAACGATGGCGCCAAATGTCTAGCAGACGTTCTCTTCAGTTACCTGAACGAGAACTAGTGGAAATTTTCATTTCCAACTTAAACGAAGAAATGGAATTTCACCTGGATGTCAAAGACACAGATTCTTTTAACGATATGATCACCAAAGGTATAAAATGTGAAAGGGCACTCATCAAAAAAGGACTCATCAAAATCTTTAATGAACCCAAAGATGGTCCTCGCCCGCGTTTCAATAGCGATAAACCGAACTTCTGGAACAAGAATAAGAATATCGTCAACGATGGAGTTGTGGATGCTCGAACTGTCCAAAATGCACAACCTGTGGTTCGATTTGCAGGACAAAATCCTCCACCTCAAAATAACACAAATGTTCCTCTTAATCAAGGTCGCATCACATCTCATGATGAACCAAGACCTCGTCCACAAAAACAAAAACGCACATACACTCCCTTAGGGGAACCCATTGAAACAGTGATGCGACAACTCATTTCTCAGAATTTGATCACTCTACCTAAGTTATCAAATTATGAGCCTCAGGTCAAACCGGCATGGTGGAGAGATACTGAACATTGTGAGTTCCATCAAGGAAGAGGACATAAGACAAGTAATTGTCATCGATTGAAAGATCTCATTCAGGATCTTATTGACCGAGGAGAAATTGAAATTGAAGGACATGACTCAAAAACAACCAATAATGATCATCAGATGTTCAAGAATCCACTTCCATCACAAGATCAAAGGGGTCCTTCCACTTCCAGACGAGGTCCTGATACCACTGATTATACGCAGGCTGCGTATAATTACACTGTCAATCACCTGTATGATGCCAGTGAACAAATTGCAACTATCACCTTCAAAAATCCCACCTCAAATTGCAATGTTGTTACGCGTCGCGGCAAAGTTACCATAAAGGCAGCTCCACAGGGCACCACCTCTGTCCCGAAGCAATACAATCTTGTGGAACAATTAGACAAAACCCCTGCACTTATATCCATTTTGGAGCTTTTGCGTCTGTCACCCTCTCATAAAACAATCTTGGATCACGCACTCCAAGAGGCGTCAGTCCCTGCAAACCTAAACACGGACCAATTTCAAGCCATGGTTGGAACTCTAAAGTCATCACCTTGTCTCACTTTTTCTGAAAGTGACAACTCTTCATTCCAACAACCTCATAACGCCTCACTCCACATTGAAGGCTTTGTCAACCAACACAGGATCAAGCGAGTCTTGATAGATAATGGAGCAGGCCTAAACATCTGTACACTACAGTTGGTCACAGCATTGGGATATGCAATAGAATCAGTGGATCCTCGCAAGAAGATCACCATCAAGGCCTATGATGATGCAGAGCGTTCATCCAAAGGAGCTGTGGTACTACCAATCCGAGTAGGCCCTGTGGTAAAGCACATCATCTGTCAGGTTCTGGACCTTCCTCTGCCATATAATCTATTATTAGGAAGACCTTGGATACATGCCATGCAAGCCGTTCCATCTACCTACCATCAATGTATCAAGTTCCCACATAATGGTGCAGAGATCACAATCCTGGGCGATGCAAATCCCTTTGCATTTTGCCATAATATCAGCCATCAACCAGAAATTACTGTTCCTAATAATAGGGAAGCCATTTCCTCCACATCATATGTAAATCCCGCCTCTCTTGCTAGTTCAAACACCCCTATACCCAAGCAAGAAAATCTTAAGATGAAAATCGCAGAGGAAGGTCCTGGAGAATACAACTTGAGTCAGCTCTTTTGTGTGGGACAAATGCCCACTTCTCCTAGAACACATGGTAAACCACAGCAGTTGCTCCAGCAACCACTAATCACGCCTCCATGTGCCTTAACGCCTTTCATTCTTGGAAAGAGTCAAGAGGAAGAGACACAAGATGAGGACCTGGCGGACTGGATCTATAAAGATCCCATCACCACTGACAAACCGCAAGTTACACTTCCTACGGAACAATATGGCAAAGGCCTCCTCATTATGCAAAGAATGGGATATGATGGTCAGAGTGCTTTGGGATACTGCAAACAAGGACGACATGAACCGCTGCTGCCAGAGTTCAAGCCCAAAGGTAATACAGGCCTAGGCTTTGAAAAAGAGATCCTTCCTAAACTCAGATTTAAAGGAAAACCTAGCAAACCATTTTGCCCACCTACTGTAAAGAGGACACCTTTTATAATCAAAGCACCATCAAGCACCATCCCCACTGCCCCATCGAGGCTCACAACCCCACCGCAACCATCACCAGTGCCAAACATACCACCAATCGCACCAGTAATCCCATCAATAACACCAATAGCAGCAGCAACTATCTCCGCACCCGCAGCAACATCTATGGCACCAGCCGTTCCATCAGCAGCCACTGAGTCACCATTACCGATACTTCCAGTAACAAATCCTTTAAACCCCATCACGGTTCCTGCAGCACCGATCACTACAAGGATACATAAACCAATCACACCTGCCGTGTTTAACTCCAAAGACATCCCAGTATGGTATAGCAATCGGATGCTGGAGAGTGATTCAGAGACCGACTCACATGAGTGGGAATTCGATTCAGTGCAACTTAACACTTCAGATGAGGAAGACACATCACCACCTCCACCCCGCAAAGACATCCCTGTTTACGGAGAAGCACAGATAAAGACCACTTGGGTACCTGAGCTGGAAACATCTTCCACAGACCCTACGTCTCATCCTACGCCTGATTCTGACAGGGAGAGTACCATCAACGACCTTCACCACACTGTCTTAACCCTCACTGATACATCTCCCGCACTTAACTTAATCGATGAAATAATGCCTATTATCCACCCTGAACTCATCGAATGGAACCAACCAAATCCCCCATGTCTTGACCTCTTCGAAAACGATGAGGCTATCATTGACTTTTTGGAATTAAGGGATAATCTACCAAGCGGGGATCACAAAGCTGGATTCGCCATTGAACTTAATAGCGCAGCATACTTCGGGGCGGATGCCAAACCCTTCAACTGCAAAAATATAACATTAAAACATGGATCTTCCAGTGAAAACCACACTGTGGCACTGTTTGATCCAACAAAAGTAAAAAGAAAGAGCGTATCCAACGGTGAAAACCTCTCTGAGGCACTTGAGGATGAAGGGTTTGACATTCTCCCTGCTAGTACACAACAGGAACGATCGACGATTCTCATTGAGGAGACTAAAGAATACAATGTGGGGACTCCTGAAAACCCTCATATCATACATCTGGCATCTCTTCTCACTCCAGAGGAACAGCCTCAATTTATAGAATTCTTCCAGAAGCGTCAGATCAACTTTGCATGGTCATATGCAGACATGCCTGGGCTTGATCCTGATTTAGTCATGCATCATCTCACAGTAGCAAAAGGAGCCAAACCTGTCAAGCAAAAGCTTCGTAAGATGCATCCTCAGATTGCCGTGCTAGTCAAAACAGAACTCAAGAAACTCCTGGATGTTGGTTTCATTAGACCAATTGATTATGCAGAATGGATCTCCAACATTGTACCAGTTGGCAAACCAAAAGGGGGCATCCGCATTTGTACAGACTTCAGAGATCTGAATAAGGCATGTCCTAAGGATGACTTCCCTCTACCAAATATCGACATCATAGTAGATTTGACAGCAGGACATGCCATGCTTTCACTCATGGATGGCTTTTCGGGATACAATCAAATAAAGATCGCACCAGAGGACCAACATAAGACAGCCTTCACATGTCCATGGGGCACATACTGCTGGAATGTAATGCCTTTTGGTCTAAAGAATGCAGGAGCGACCTATCAAAGAGCAATGACCACCATCTTCCATGACATGATGCATACTATAATGGAAGATTATGTGGATGATTTACTAGCAAAATCACTTACTAGAGAAGGACATCTTCACATCTTAGATAAAATATTTGATAGACTGGAACAGTACCATGTTCGACTCAACCCAAAGAAATGTGTCTTCGGCGTGACCTCCGGGAAGCTTCTAGGATACATTGTCTCAAGCAAAGGTATTGAGGTCGATCCAGCAAAGGTTAAAGCAATCATGGACATGCCACCTCCAAAGAATATCAGTCAGCTAAGAACACTGCAAGGACGGCTTCAATCTATCCGCAGATTCATTGCACAATTGGCTGATAAGTGTCACCCATTCACACACCTGCTACACAAGAACATCCGCTTTCAGTGGGATGACAGATGCCAGCAAGCATTTCAGGCGCTTAAAGACTATCTCATGAATCCACCATTGCTGATGCCACCAGATCCAAGTAGACCATTATTGCTCTATATCTCAGCAACAAGTACAGCATTGGGTGTACTACTGGCACAACATAATGCAGAAGGAAAAGAGTGTGCTATTTACTACATCTCTCGCACACTTGTGGGCTATGAACTCAATTACACACCTATTGAGCGAGCTTGCCTAGCAGTAATCTTGGCAGCCACTAAACTGAGGCACTATCTGTTAACACACAAGGTGCAACTCATTGCAAAGATTGATCCACTCAAGTATTTACTCAGCAAAGCAGCATTGACAGGTCGCTTGGCCAAATGGGTAATGATTCTAAGTGAATTTGACATCGAGTATGTGGACCGTAAAGCTATCAAAGGGCAGGTCATTGCAGATCAGTTGGCCGATGCACCACTCATAGGCGATCATCCCCTCATTTCCAATTTTCCAGATGAAGAGATATTCATGCTCACAGAAGTACAACCATGGAAGCTATATTTTGATGGTTCATACACTAGGCACGGCTCGGGGGCAGGCATTCTGTTTATCACACCTCAAGGTGATAGCATCCCGAAGTCTTACAGGCTCACATTTCCATGCACAAACAACATAGCAGAGTATGAGGCCTTGATCACAGGACTCAGATTAGCCATACAATGGAAATTAAAAGAACTGCAAGTATATGGCGATTCCCAACTAGTCATTCGACAAGCAACAGATGAGTATCAGACCAAAGATGATAAACTCATGCCATACAAGCAAATGGTGGACAATATAAAGACATCATTTACTACTATCACTTTTGAGCAGATACCAAGAGATCAGAATCGAGCTGCTGACGCTATGGCTACCATCGCATCTCTACTAGATCTTCCACAGAATTCAACACGCTACGAGTTCTTGGTAGAACAGCTTTGGATCCCCGCTTATGATATCCCCGAATCTGAAATGATATGTCGCCTTGTTGGTTCCGAATCCCCATGGTACGGTGAGTTCTACACCTATCTTCGCGATCATACCCTTCCTCCCAACCAATCGAATAACCAACGTAAAACCTTCATTCGCCAAACTGCTCGATATACCATTATTGCCGAAACCCTATACCGACGCAGTCTTGATGGTACTCTCCTTCGATGTCTAGAACAAGGTGAGATAACAAAGGCTTTGGAAGAGGTACATGAAGGAATTTGCGGGACTCACTCAAGTGGTCCATCACTAGCCAAGAAGATCATGCGAGCTGGATACTATTGGCCATCTATGGAAAAGGATTCCTACTACTTTGTTAGGAAGTGCAAAAAATGTCAAATTCATGGCGACCTAATACATGCACCAGCTCAAGAACTGCAACCAATCACAACACCATGGCCTTTTTGTCAATGGGGCCTTGACCTTGTGGGTAAAATCCATCCATCTTCATCCAATGGCCATAAATTCATTATTACCGCCACCGAATATTTCACCAAGTGGATCGAAGCTGTTCCACTTACCCAAGTCACCGGCAAGCAGATCGCCTCATTCATCCTCAACTACATCATCTGCCGGTATGGTGTGCCCATGTCCATTGTCACAGATAACGGTCTTCCTTTCAAAAATCAGGATGTCCGTGAGCTTTGTGAGAAATTTCATATCCAACACCGCTTTTCCACTCCCTATTACCCACAAGGCAATGGTCAGGCCGAAGCATCCAATAAAAACATATTGAGAATCCTAAAGAAGAAAGTCAATGATGCCGGTCGTGATTGGCATGTTCAATTGAATCCAGCGCTATGGGCATATCGAACTAGCATTCGAACCCCTACAGGTGCAACTCCTTATTCATTGGTCTATGGTGCAGAAGCTATCTTGCCTATTGAGGTCGAGATACCATCATTAAGGGTTTCCTTGCACAATCTCATTGATGATGACGCATACAGAGTCTCACGCCTTCAGAACTTGGAGCTACTTGATGAGAAGCGACAAGCTGCATACAACCATCTCAAAGCCTATCAGCAGCGCATGAGTAGAAGCTACAATCACCGAGTTAGACCTCGTACATTTGAGGTAGGTGATCTTGTTCTTCGAGAGAATCCTCGCAACCAACCAAACAGAGAACATCAAGGCAAGTTTGAATCAAATTGGCTAGGCCCATATGTTGTCACTGCTGTATTTGGGTCCGGGGCATATCAGTTGGCTACATCAGACGGAGAACCGCTCGCAGATCCAATCAATAGCATGCACCTCAAACGGTTTTACACATAAGCTGTACAAAGCATCAGGCTCCCCTGCCTATCAGAAAATACCAAAAAACATTCAGAAAAATGTCCTGAAGAAAATATAAAAACATTCAAAAAAGTAAAGAAAAATCATGCATCCAAACGGTGAACAACCACTCCGGTGGCACCTTGGGTAAGAACGATGGTGAAAACCTGGCAAACAGGTGCCACTCGTAAAGGCTATGGCTCCATTATCTTTCAGACTTGTGGCGATCACATCTACTTCATACATACATCCATCCATCCATCAACCATGGCTTGTTATTCCTCTGCAATTATGATAGTACTCCATACATCTTGCATCCCGTTTTTTCATAGTCATGTCTAAAACTGGGGGCAATGCCTTTAACCTATTGATGGAAGTGGATTCTACATTGTCTTATGATTCATTAAGTTCTTCATTCAAACAATCATCAAAAATCCAAAAACATTCAAAAATATCTCGCAAAAATACCAAAAACATTCAAAATTGTTTCACAAAATCCAAAAAAAAACAAAAAACGTTAGAAAACCCATCAAAAAATCACACAAAAACATGGCAACACATTGTACATATTCATCCATGCAGATACCAAAACAAGCATTGACAAATACTCACACAAATGACCACTTATCACTCGACCAAAACAATCAACATCAACAATCAAACTGTCTTTTCAACAAGGATGCATCCTTCCTTACCAAAACAAAGACAAGACGACATTTTCTTTGACAAGAAAATTCTGTTAAGCTATCAAATACTTGGTTGATTTGTGAGTTCAATTGTTTGTTTATCTGTATCAGAATCTTTTAGCATTGTTTGTATCATTTGCGCATTATTTCCGATGAAGTTCTGGGGCATGTACTAATGGTGTCTACGTGGGAAGTTCACCAAGCTACATGATCTTATGCAAAACGCAATCATAGATCATTACGGCTTGCTGACTACAGCGTATACCTCGACCATATGAGCATGAACCATTACCAAGGATCCATATTCTTTATTCTTTATGTATATATTGTTTGTTTACAGGTACAATGCTCATTCTTTGGTTCCTCCTCATCCAATTTGGATAAAGGTTTTTATTTCTTAGTACGGTATGCACTTGTCTCAGGATATGATCAGCCTAAGATCAAGGAGGACGATCCAAGTCATGCATGAAAGGAGATAATCCTTATCTGTTCCGCAAGCAATACTCAGGTCAACTTGATCCATTATATCAAGTTGCTTGTATTAACTTGCTATATCAAAATCCATGTAAGAAAGACTCTGGTCATCTTGAATCTTTATGTCAAGTTACTTGTATTTTCTTACAACATTTTAAAATCTCAATGATGAAAATAGAGCACTATGGATCGTCATTCCATCTCATCTATATATACTGCATTTCGTTGCATTCCAACCATCCATACATTCATAATAGCTGCATATCATGCATACATAGTCATAATAATGCATACTCTATTTTCCTCTTCTTCCATAGGAATGAGTCATAGGTCCTCCATTTCTTCTAACATCGAACCCCCCCAACCCTCCCCATCTCAATAATCAACATCACATATCCTTCATCATTTCCCATCAACCCAATCAAGCCACGTTCATCACCATCCATCTCTAATAGGAGGGATTGTGTTTCCCATCCTCATTCATCCACAGAATCAAGCAAGTTACTCTGTCTACACAGATACATCGACTCCCACACACCTAGACTATCAACAGATACTCTGATCAAGTATCTTCGGGTCTCAACAGGTAATCGATTATGGTAATCCTAGACTACATCAGGCATTTATCATAATGACCTTGTCTCAACGGGGCTGCCATGATTCCCCACAACCATCCATCACACGCACATACTATCAATTGATCAACCAATCAAACACAATCCAACGGACAATTACATCAATTGTCTACGTCTCAACGAGTATTTTGCTTCATATACCTTGACTTCATCGGGCAATTACATCAATTGTCTAAGTCACCATCAGGTCACTTTGATTCACTTACTCAGACTTTATCATGTCCAAGCGACCAACTGACATCAACTGTCACGCTTTGACTTGACCGGGGCAATTCAACCGATTGCACCAGATTGTCCAACCAATTTCGATCAATTGTATAGCATCAATCCAAACCCCACACTACATCTGCTATGTATCTTTTGCATGACCTCAGGGTACTCGTTGGCTTGTTGTTTCTTCATATTCACTCCATTTTCTCCCATTCTTTCATCATTAGTTCTAATTTCTTCTATTCTACCTCCCCTCCACTTTGCATTCTTTTTCGAGAGATCGCCCGATTTTTCAAAAAAATTCGGCCCATCCCTCGAGGGGGCATACCACCCATTAAATTTACATTTTATGGGGCATTTCTTCACACCTATTTTTCTTTCTTTGAAACGACGCGATAAACCGCACCGTCTCAAAGAGGGGCAAATGTAGTCACATAAATCTGTCCACTTAATTAAATGAATACTTAGTATTTATTTGATTATTTAACCATCAATTAATAATTAATTAAATTAATATTTAATTAATTCATCTTAACCCTATTCTCCTATTAATTAAATAAATTATTCAATTTATTTGATTTAATTCACTTAACCAAATTCAGACCATTAATTAAATAAATAAATCATATTTATTTAATTAAATCTTCTCTCACATTTAAATAAATTAATATTTATTTAAAACCCCCAAAATCCCACCTCTCACATTTAAATAAATAAATCATTTATTTAAAATCACCTTTATCCTCCACCCACTTGTATTTTCCTACAAAAGCAAGTTGCACAATTATTTTAAATAAATAATTTATTTAAATCACCTTTATCCTCCACCCACTTGTATTTTCCTACAAAAGCAAGTTGCACAACTATTTTAAATAAATTATTTATTTAAAATCCTATTTATCCTCACCCACTTGAAACCTTTAATGGTTTCCCTTAAAGTAGTCAAACTTGATGGCTTTAAAGTCTTCAAACTTGATGGCTTCCTTCTATAGTCTTTTTAAGACTTTAATGGTTTTCCTTAAAGTCTTCAAGCCTTTAATGGTTTCCCTCAAAGTCTTCAAGCATTTAAATGCTTTATCTTCATTTTCTCATTTAAATAAATTAATATTTATTTGAATATTTATCCAAATGCAAATTACACCATTTAATTGAAATAAATGATTTTATTTTAATTGAAAATACCAAAATTTCTTCCACTTGCATTTTTCTACAAAATCCACTTGTATGCCTAAACCCCTTCTAGATTCTTCTAAACCCTTCCTAATTAGCCTAAATTCATCCCTTAAATATTGTCACATTCCTAAGCAAATTGGAGTCACTTCTCAAAGACTCCAAAGTCTTTGAAAAGCAATTAATGCTTTGTGTGTTCAACAAATTAACCCTCAAAGTCTTGGATAACCTTTGAAAGCTTCCAACCTTCAACCACTAAATGGCTCAAAGTCTTTGATAACCATTGAAGGCTTTCAACCTTCAACCACTTAATCCCCAAAGTCTCCAATAACCATTAATGGTTACCTCAAACCCTCCCACATGGTTAAAACATTTGTTTTGACTCAACCTCTACCCAACCCAAAGGTCTCATCAGGCCATTAATGCTTTGACCATGATTATCTCTTAAACATTTGCACAAAGGTTTATCCTTGGATTAACTCTTAATCCAGTGGGTAATCTTAATTTAGACTTGACCCTTGCCTTCTAGATAACCATGAGGTCTTCTCAGGCCTTTAATGCCTCCAACCTCTTCTCTCAACCCAATCCTATGTTGAAACTTGTCACCATTTTATTGGTGCCAATTGTGCACATGGATCCCCAACTTTCAATCCTAACCCTTGTTAAGATTGCTCAATCTTAACCCTTCATTTCCCTATTTCTTCTATAAATAGAACCCTTCTCCTCAAGCAAAAGGAAAAGCATTTTAGAGTATTGTTGTTATACTGGCATTAGCATAGAGCTTTTTCATAGCATCACTATCTACTCTTGCATAGTATTTGCTTATCATATTCAACCATCTTGAATCTCCATATGGCATCCATGGCTAGTGCTAAAAGCTGAGAGCTACACTCATTTGGGACTTGGAGAGGAGAGAAACAAGGGAGAAGCATCAAAAGGCATCATGGAAGCATCTTAGGGAGGCTCTTCTCCTTTCTTTTATTTTGTTAAACTTCTTTCATGCTTTTTGAAATCTCTCTTGATATGTTTGGAATGGTTTTTAGTTCTTTGTTTTGTTTTTATGGTTGAAACTAACTTATTAACATTGAACTTTGTTGTTGCCTTGTCCCCATTTTCATGACATCACATCCATTTTAGCAATTAAACAGTTGTTGACTTTAGGATTCAAGTGAAACAGGTTACCTTTAGTCTTCTTGCCGGTTGCAATCAGTTCACCTTTGCTCCCATAGATTTTGCACATACCATTCTTAAACTCCAACGGTTATCCTCTGTCATTGAGTTGAGCAACACTCAAAAGATTGTGTTTTAGACCTTCAACCCAATAGACATCATCTGCACTGGTCTTCCCATTAAGATAAATAGTGCCCTTACCTTTAACCATGCAGGGTGAGTGATTACAAAGTCTTATAACTTCGCCATCAAAATTTTTCAAAGAAATAAATTTTCTTCGGTCACCAGTCATGTGATGTGAGCAGCCACTATCAATAATCCAATAATTAGAATTATCCATGCGAGAAGCTAAAGCTTTTTTATCAGATGTCTCCTCTTTAATGGCTACAAAGATAATGTCTTCATTAGCATCACCTTCAGATTCCTCATTAGTGATACCACCATCAACTGCAATAAGACAATCTCTTTTTCCTTTTCCCTTGTACTTCTTTAACTTCTCTCGCTTGTGCTCATTATCACCATTAGGACAATTAGTAGCTATGTGTCAAATCTTGTTGCATGCAAAACATTTCAAAGGTAATTTACCTCTATATTTACCGGTACCTCTGGGAAATCGCTTGGCCAACAATGCTTCAAGCTCAACCAAACTGTCTTCATCATCAATTTCTATGCTGGATCTAGATTCATGACAGTGACTAACATCTCTACTTCTCCTCATAGATGGGTTAGAAACAAAAGCTCTAAATGTTGATTCATATTTCTGAATACTACCATCATAACCATTTAATTCAAAAACAGTAAGCTTACCAATGATGGAGTCAAGGGTTACCTTGGTTTTGTCAATTGACTTTAGCTCCTGAATGGCTGCAACTCGGATAGTGTAGACTGGTAGCAAGGTTCTCAACACCTTACTAACTACTATGGCATCATCCATTTTACCACCAGCACTCTTGATCTCTCCAACTATCTCTATTATCCTCTAACCATATTGCTGGATATTCTCACCTTTAGCCATCTGCATGTCATCAAAGTTTCCTCTTAGACTCTCTTCCTTGGAAAGCTTCACATGTTCATCATTGTTGTAAATCTCTTCAAGTTTCTTCCATACCTCATGTGCAGTCTCCAGACCATGAACATCAACATATTATGCATCAAACAAAGAACTGATAATAGCCTCCAATGCTTGGTTGTTTTCTTGTTGCTCTTTCTTCATATCATCAGTCATAATCCCACTAGGTGCAACATATTGAGTATTAACATGTTCCTAGTATTGATTTCCAAGACTCTTGATATAAATTTTCATTCTGTCACTCCATATTATGTAGTTCTCTTTGTTGAACTTCAGACCTTCCTTCTTCATCATGTTCAACAAGATCTTTACCTCAAGTTGTTAGGCTTAGACCTTAGAGGACCTGAGAGAAGCTCAGATACCAATTGATGGTATGATGAAAGAATAAGGATCTGGTCAACTACTGAGAGGGGGGCTGAATTGGTAGATAGAAAAACTAATAAACTTTCACCTTACTCAAAAATAACCTCTCCAAAATAAACTTTGAAACTGACAAGTTAAACCAATGGTCTATAAATGCAATATCTATGTCAGAATAAAACTATCATGACTATTACAACAGATAACAGTAAACAACTTGAAACTCACAATCATCAAAATACTTTTACTTGACATAAGTAAAACCTTGTTTCAGATTGTTACCGATTAACATAACTTATCAAAGCGAAATAAGTAGTTAAACAATTCAACCATAGAAACATAACCACAAAAACATTCACCACTTGACACAATATTTTTGATGTGGAAACCCAAATGGGAAAAACCATGATGAGATGAAACTCACAAGATAACTATCTGAACTCTTCTGAAGTTCACCCTATTAGGAGCCAAGCCTGTTAAAGCTTTTAGAAAAAGTCATGTTAAGAACATATCCTATTAGGGACCACACGGTTAAGGGATTGACTATAATGCCTTGTTAGAAGCAATACCCTATGAGGAGTAACCTTTATTAAAGATTTAGAATCCAATCAAATGGATCACCTGGTTAGAGGATTTGAATAACACAAAGCTTGTTAGAGCTTACTCGGTTAGGGGATTTTACTGTTGTAATTGTTTGAAAACAACAGGAGTTTAATAATCTATTAGAATATCACTTTACTTTCTTGTTTAGATCCTTTTCATGCTCTTATATGCTTTTACACAAACTGTAGATACATCATCTGGTTCAGCAACCACACACTCAATTCAACTTTGCCAACACACTAAACAAAAACAACTCATCGACCTTATAAACAAATCAGTTAGGTCAGTAACACAACAAAAACTTAATTCTCTCATAGAGATTACAAACAAGTCGGTTCAGGTATGACCGTTGGATTACATAACAATCTTTGCACATCATTCAAGAAAGCCTCAACTGCTCCTTGATCACCGCTTCATCAAACTCAGTAACTCATCACGTGCTTTGCATTACATACAATCTACTTGCTCATTCCCAAGATAAAAAAACATTAACTCAATGCACCAAAAAATCTTTGAATCTCTCCTCATACAATACGCATACATGTCATAATCATTACCGCTCATCATCAGATCATAAACCAATATAACCAATTCACTAGACTTAATCGGTTAGGGTTTATCAAAACAATAGGTAGGGTTTACTGGTTCAACTCTCCAATACTTAGCAATACCGGTTCACTCTACAAACTTACCTACCGGTCACAAAACATCATTATAACAATAACATTACCGATTTATTGACATCAATGACAACATAACAAATCATTAATGCAATCTTCATGCAAATGCCAACAATATGACATATGTAAACTCATAGACTTACAACCAAAATAACTTCACTTCTCATCAAATTTCTTCTTAACATGGATCTGATCGAGTCTCGCTCGTGTCTCACAGGACAAGGGGGATCAGAACATGCATGCAAAATTACCAATAGACCTACTTATTATAATCATTCACAAACGTATGAAAGTTGAATAACCAAAGAAGAAACATATGTTGCATAAACGAATATATCTCAATAGAGATTTTCTTGTTCACATTAAAAAACATAGATTTGAAAACTGTAGAATAAGTATCATTCTATTCATTGATAAAATGTCTTCCTTGAAAATTCAAGACATTCATAAGAAAACTAAGTTTTCTAATCTATATCATCACCAAATTTTCTCGGACCTTATCAAAGTCAAGCAAATCAGTTTATATAGCCACAAACTGGCTAACAATTCTTACAGGAAACATGGAAAACAAACCATTTCTGCCCCATGAATTTAGAGAAACTAGTGTTTAAACAGAAAAAATAAAACTATTTCATAACTAACAACTGAAATGTGACATCCTAGCATAGAACATTCCTAATCAGTTTTGATAACTGCTTTATTCTTCCAATCCGTATAAGAAATGACAAAGTGTTAAATTATTGCACTATGTGGTAGCCCCACGTGTGTCATTATTTGCTTCCATACTTCCTTCTCGTAGTGTATTTGTGCTACTTTATCTAAATGCTCACCTAGGTTTTGAATGCATAAGAAATGAAGTGATTCTATTTTAGACATGAGGCTCAATTCATTTGAAATCAAGCCCTTGGCTTCTTTGATGGGGTTGATTTTCTCTTCTAATGACCCTATTATAACCTCAACTATTTCTAAAGTTTTTCCATCATCTTTTAAACACTTCAAACCAACGCAATGAAGTTGTTGGTATTATCAATGACTTCGTCATGTGTTAAATTGATTTTGTCATTGATGGAAACACTTATTCTTCTGGAGGTCTACATTGTTGATCTGGCACTCTAGTTATATTGGTTTATTGTTAAACCGGCACATTGTGGTCCAGGTATGGATATTGGCTTATGCATAGTCACCAGTATATGCTTCACCGATAGGATATATGGTTCACTAGCAGTGATGATGACTTGTTATCATCTAGAGATCATTTGGTTATGTCAAAGACATGGATTGGATGTTTGCATTTGGTGTTTTAGTGATTGGACTAATTGGGTTCACATATTTGTCTTAATTGGCAGATAGGTTTAGGTTATGGACCGGTACAAGATATCATGTTCCAGATCAGCACGACATGTTTTGAAAATGGTTTATTGATTGAATAATGTATTGAGCCGACACATTGTATCGCATTAAGAATTATTTTGTAATTGTAATATCTTTAGTGAGCCGACCTCATGATAAGGTCTTAAGTTTTGTATAAATAATTGTAGATCATTATGAGTGTGTGTGAATATTGAAGATCATTGTGAAGAACAAAAATAAGCAAATCCTTGTGCGAATCATGCAAATATTATCTGAAGGTTGAAGGAAAGGTTATGAAGATGTTTGGCACTCATGGTCAAAGCTTAAACCAATACTAAATCCAACATTGTAGATAATATGCTGAAGTAGTACATTGTTATTGGATTTAACCATCCAATTGTAGTTAGTGTTACTCCTATTTTGTGATTGAGCAGTGAGCTCTAGGCGGTTGGCCCTTCTGCATGTGCAGACCCCATTATTGTATACACTTACTATCTGTAGTAGTATCATCTAATTGTGGGTAAGGTTTCCCACTGTGGTTTTTTCCTTTATAGGGTTTCCACGTCAAAATATTTGTGTCATGTTGTGAATGTTTTTTTCCTTTCTGTTTCATGCATTAAGTTATTTCAGTACTGCTATAACTGTTAATCTATTTTATCAGCATTAACTTTGTTTTACCGGCACTAAGTTTTAAGTTGGATTAATTAGTTTTGGGTTGTAATTTATTGACAACTGATTCACCCCCCCCCCTCCTCTCAGTGGTCCTTTCGGTTCCTAACAATTGGTATCAGAGCCTAGTCCTCTTTTTGCAGAAGCCTAACAGCTTGAGGAGATCCTATGGAAACAAATATTTTTTAGGAAGGATAGTCCTAAACTTGATGGAACTAACTATGGTATATGGAATATTAGAATGGAAACACATCTGAACTGCATTGGAAGAGATATATGGGATGTTACAAAGAATGGCTATGTTGGTCCTACTCTGAATAACCCTCATCCACTGACATTGGCTAAAGACTTGGAGAATGATTGCAAAGAAAGAGAAGCACTTCTAAGCACATTATCAGATCAACAAATCATGGGATTATTAGACAGATCTACTGCAAAAGCTATTTGGGATAAACTAAAAACATTGAATGAAGGAGATACCACTGTCAAGAGTGCAAAATTGGAATGTTACCAAGTCGGGTATGAAAATTTAAAAATGGAAGAAGAAAGAATTTTTTCATTTATGGAAAGAGTTAATGAAATTGTTTTAGGAATACAATATTGTGGAGGATCTTTAAGTGAAGATGAAATTGTTTCTAATGTTTTGAGAGCTTTGCCACTAGCTTACAAAATGAAAGTGATTGTTATTAATGAGTTGAGAACAATGCCTAATACATCAATATCTAGAGATAATTTGGTTGGAAAACTTTCAACATTTGAGATTGAAGAATTTGGTCATGTTGCTACAGTCAAAACTGATAGAGCTTTCAAAGCATCATCATCATCATCATCATTTGAAAAATGTGATTGGAAAGCACTTTATGCAAAAGAACTCGAGGATATCAAGAGAGAAAATGAAGAACTTGAAGCACTATTTGCAATGCCTAAAGGTCCAATAGGAAGTAAGTATGAAGGTAAAGTACCTTTCAAATGTTTTAATTGAAATAAAGTTGGTCATATGGCGTCTAGGTGTCCTGCTAGACATGCAAGACTAAGAGATGAAGCTAAGAGAACATATAAACCTAACCCTGAATATCAGAGATACAGATTTAAGAAAAACAAAGATAAGTCATGTTACTATGTAGATGAAGGTGTTACAGATGATTCAGATGAAGATCCAATAGATAGTGGATGGGCATTTTTTGCAATAAAAGAAGATCAACCGACACCTATTGTCAAACAGGTAGAGCAGGCATTGGCAGCAAGAAAAAGGTGAATGGATCATTGATAGTGGTTGCTCGCATCATATGACTAGTGATAAAAGAAAATTCTTATCATTCCGGGAATGTCATGGAGGTCTAGTAAGATTTGGAGATGACAAAACTTGTTTAATCAAAGGAAGAGGCACTACATCTTTGGATGGCAAGCACAATACTGACAATGTTTAGTATGTTGAAGGTTTAAAACATAATCTTTTAAGTGTTGGTCAGTTAGTGGAAAAAGGATTTCAATTACAATTCAAGAATGGAAAATGAAAAATCATGAACAGAACTGGATTGGAGATTGCAATGGGTAATCAGACTAAAGGTAATATCTTTCATTTGAATACCAATGATAAGACATGTTTGATTGCTCACATTGATGAAAGTTGGTTATGGCATAAAAGACTCTGTCATGTGAATTTTGATTGCATTGTAAAGATCATTTCACTTAAGGCAGTAAGGGATTTACCTAAGATTGTGAAACCTCATAATCTGGTATGTAAGGAATGTCAAATGGGAAAGCAAGTTAGAACAACATTTAAGAGCATTTATGAGAAATCCAATAATATTCTTGATTTAATTCATACTGACTTATGTGGTCCAACAAGAACAAGGAGTCTTCAGGGTGATAGATACTTTATGATAATAATTGATGATTATTCTAGAATGTGTTGGGTTACTTTTCTTAGGGAGAAATCATAAGCTTTTGGAAGATTCAAGATATACAAGGCAATGGTAGAGAATGAAACCAGCAAGAAAATCAAATGTTTGAGATCTGATCAAGGAGGAGAATTTACATCTAGGAAATTCAATGCATTCTGTGAGGAGAATGGAATCAAAAGACAACTATCAGCACCTCGGACACCCCAGCAGAATGGAGTTGTGGAAAGGAAGAACAAAACTATACTGGATGCAACAAGAACCATGATGATGGAAGTAAATCTACCTCATGTGTACTGGAGAGAAGCAGTGAATACAATGGTTTATACTTTCAACAGAGTTCACATCAAAAGTGAAACCGGTAAGACCCCTTATGAACTATGGTTTGGTCATACTCCTACTCTTAAATACTTCAGAATATTTGGAAGCAAGTGCTATATTAGGAGAGATGAGTCTATTGGCAAATTTGATCCTAGAAGTGATGAAGGAATATTTCTTGGTTACTCAATTAGAAGCAAGACATATAGATTCTATAATAAAAGATTGCAGAAAATCATTGAAAGTACTAATGTGAAGATAGATGAACACTTTAAAGGAGAATCAAGATCTGTAGGTTCTAAACCAGCAGTAGAAATGATTATAAATGAACGAACACAAAATGAAGAACCAGTCATATCGACATCATCAGAAAACTCAACTGTGACTGAAGAACAACAACATGTAAATCAGAATAAACCCAGGTATGTAAGATTGAATCATTCAGAAAATTAGATAATTGGAAATAAAAATCAAGGTGTTATGACGAGAAAGATTGGAAAATGAAGAGGTATGTTTAATTTCTCAAGTTGAACCAACATCAGTTGTTGAAGCATGTCAAGATAAACATTGGATAAAAGCAATGGAAGATGAATTAGAACAGATTGAAAAGAATAATACTTGGACATTAGTTCCCCGACCTAAAGACAAAAATGTAATTGGAACTAAATGGGTATTTAGAAATAAACTTAATGAGGATGGTGAAGTAATAAAAAACAAAGCAAGATTAGTTTGTAAAGGTTATTCTCAAAAAGAAGGAATTGATTATAATGAAACTTTTACACTGATAGCCAGAATTGAAGCAGTTAGACTATTTCTTGCATTTCCAGCTCATAAGAACTATAAAGTTTATCAGATGGATGTAAAATGTGCATTTTTTAATGGATATCTTGAAGAAGTTTACATTGAACAACCTGATGGATTTTCATTAACAGATGATAAGGATATGGTTTGCAGGTTAAGGAAAGCTTTATATGGATTGAAGCAAGCTCCCAGAGCTTGGTATGCTACACTGGATAAATATCTTTTAAAGCTTGGTTATACTAAAGGTAATGCTGACAATAATTTGTATTACAAAATTACCAATGATGACAAAATTGGTTATTGAATTATTTGCAGATGATATCATTTTTGGAGGTGAAGAAGAGTTATGTAAAGGCTTTGCTAACAAGATGCAGGAAGAGTTTGAAATGCTTATGATTGGAGAGATAAAAAAATTTCTAGGTTTGCAGATTTCACAAACAAATAAAGGTATATTCATATGTCAAACAAAAAAATTGAAGGAACTTTTGAAGAAATTTGGTATGGAAAAATCCAAACCAGTAAGCACTCCTAGACTACAACAGATAAATTGACATTAAAGGATGATTCGGCTCCTATAAATCCAACAAGGTACAAATCTATGATTGGAGGATTACTGTATTTGACACAAACTAGACCTGATATAATGAATGCTGTGTGTATTGTATCAAGATTTCAAAGTAATCCTAAAGAAAATCATGAAACAGTAGTAAAAAGGATTTTCCGGTACCTACAAGGCACAACAAATTTTGGTTTATGATATCCTAAGAATGAAAACATTGAGTTATGTGCATATACAGATACTAATTGGGTAGGTGATATGGATGACAAAAAGAGTACCACTGGTGGAGCATTCTTTCTTGGTAGAAGATTAATTTCATGGATCAGCAAGAAGCAGACTTGTACATCATTATCTACAACAGAAGTAGAATATGTTGTAACAGCAACTAATTGCACTCAAGTATTATGGACCAAGCAAATGTTGAAGGATATAAAGGTAAAATGCAAAGAACCGGTAACTGTCTACTATGATAACTCAATAGCAATTGATATATCAAAGAATCCGGTATTTCACTCTAAAACAAAGCATGTTTCTATTAAGTACAATTTTCTAAAAGAGAATGTTGAAGCATATGAAGTGAGATTGGTTTATGTAAATACTAAAGAGCAAATTGCAGATATCTTTACAAAGCCTTTGCCTAAGGAAACATTTGAATATCTCAGAGAACAGCTTGGGGTAATTTCCCCATCGGCGGAGACTTGAATGATGAAGATTGGCATCAAACCGGCAGGGACTAACAAAAAAATCTTTTTTCGGCTTTGATGAAGGAGAACTACTTCTCAGGTGGAGTAGTTAGCTATATGTTATGTTTTGATTTTGATTCTTGACTACTTTGGCATTTGATGTCAAAGGGGGAGAGATATCTATGGAAAAACATTGTACTTGGAGGGATGTATTTTGGTTTTGGTTTCTATTTTTGGTACAAAACTTTGTTTTGATCTATTTTGGGAGATTGTTGGTTTGTTGGTTTTTGGCATTCTGTTTTTGGCACTTAGATGTTTTTCCATCTAGTGTTGCCATCAATACCAAAGGGGGAGATTGTTGGTATTATGGATGACTTCATCATGTGTTGCATTGGTTTTGTCATTGATGTCAACACTTATTCTTCTGGAGGTCTACATTGTTGATTTGGCACTCTGGTTATATTGGTTTATTGTTGAACCGGCACATTGTGGTCCCGGTATGGATATTGGCTTATGCACAGTCACCGGTATATGGTTCACCGGCAGGATATATGGTTCACCGGTAGTGATGATGACTTGTTATCATCTGGAGATCATTTGGTTATGTCGAAGACATGGATTCGATGTTTGCATTTGGTGTTTTCTTTATTGGACTAATCGGGTTCACATATTTGTCTTGACTAGCAGATAGGTCTAGGTTATGAACCGGTACAAGATATCATGTTCCAAATCAGTACGACACATTTTGGAAATGGTTTATTGACTGAATAATGTATTGAGCCGACACATTGTATCGCATCAAGACTTATTTTGTAATTGTAATATCTTTAGTGAGCCGACCTCATGATAAGGTCTTAAGTTTTGTATAAATAATTATAGATCATTATGAGTGTGTGCGAATATTGAAGATCATTGTGAAGAATGAAAATAAGCAGATCCTTGTGCGAATCACGCAAATATTATCTGAAGGTTGAAGGAAATGTTATGAAGGTGTTTGCCACTCATGGTCAGAGCTTAAACCGGTATTGAATCCAGCATTGTAGATGCTATACTGAAGTAGTACATTGTTATTGGATTTAACCATCCAATTGTAGTCAGTGCGACTCCTATCTTGTGATTGAGCAGTGAGCTCTAGGCAGTTGGCCTTTTTGCATGTGCAGACCCCATTATTGTATACACTTACTATCCGTAGTAGTATCATCTGATTGTGGGTAAGGTTTCCCACCGTGTTTTTTCCCCTTACAGGGTTTCCACATCAAAATATTTGTGTCGTATGTTGTGAATGTTGTTTTCCTTTTTGTTTCATGCATTAAGTTATACCGGTACTGCTATAACTGTTAATTTGTTTTACCAGCATTAAGTTTGTTTGACCGGCACTAAGTTTTAAGTTGGATTAATTAGTTTTGGGTTGTAATTTATTGACAACTGATTCACCCCCCCCCCCTCCTCTCAGTTGTCCTTTTGGTTCCTAACAAAATCTCATTGTGCATGGAAGATACCAACTCTGCAAGTTGATTCACTAATTTGGTAGACTCTTCATATGCATGCCTCACCAACACATTTCTCCGTTCTACATTTTATTGGCATACGTACATAATGTTATCATCCAAGGCAGGAACTGGCCTCTATAATAAGAACTTCCTTACACCATATTTATGTACGTCTCTCATCTGAGCTGCCCTTTTCACCCCTCCAACTTCTTCATTCTTCCATTTGACAATTTCATTCTCCAATTCCTTTGTTACCATGTTTGCATCATCATGAACCCTACTCAAATCCACAAAATATTTCCCTCCTACTTTCTGAATTTTGCCCAGCCAATCATAACAACGTCTGTCATTAATCTACATTTTTTAATTTGCTCAATTGTCTTTTGATTGACAAGGGACTTAGGATCAAAATATGTAGGAGTCTGAGAGATGGGTTGTGGATTAGGAGTACTGATGGCCTCAATGTATTCTTCCATGCTCCTCATTATTTCTTTCATTTTAGACTTATCTTTTTCATCCTTCTAGGATCTTTTCAGCATCTTCTTGGTTGAAACCTCCAAATGTAATGCATCTGTTGCGCAAGTTCCTAACCCTAAGTTCAATTTTTCCACTGTGAAATCTTTTCTTGTCGCTCGACCATAGTTTCATCAATTTCTGGGTGTGCAATCTCTATAGTCAATATTACATGTATCTTCATCAAAATCAATTTTTGATATAGTCTTTAACCTTTTGACTTTGGAAACCTTTCCTAGACATTTACTAACCATATCCTCAATGGGAATAGATACTGGAACAATGTTCCTTTTCTTACTAGTTAATGTGTTCTCCAACCATGTTGGCCCTAGGGTTACGAGAGATTTGTCTGAACCAACTTCTGTCTCCTTTTTATCTCTCACTACTAAGGTAGTGTGCACATTCAGGGCTTCACCTACCTGTTGAGTGTCACCTCATCATCTAAATCCTGTATTTCTACATTTGGATTTGAAAAAGAGATATCCATCTCGAGTACGGTCTTAAGGTCAATGACTATATCAACAGGGGAAGATTTTCTTTTGTTCTTAGTTCTAGAACAAGTGATTCTTCCTATTGTTAAATCTTCTTTGCTCTGTACCTTTTCTATTACCCACTCACCTTTCTCCTTTTTCCTGGAAGGACTTGCACAAGATGTAACAATGGGATTAGAAACCAAGGATTTATTGGTAGAGGTTGAATTTTTTCTTGAACTTTTTCTCATTCTCCATTCTCTAAACCACTTTTATGTTCTTCAAATAACCAAGAATCTCCTGGTTTGAAAATGCTCTTCTTCATTCTCTCCCTAATCTATTTCTGAAATCACCACCTATTTCCTATCATCAACAAACTGAGAATCAAGCAAATCACTTTCATCATCAACAATATTTGCAATATTCATCTTTAGGCCAAAATTCCTAATTTGTTGTACTGAGTGTCTTAAGTGAGCTCTTCTTCAAATCTCATATTCATCCATGCAATCCGTCCAAAATTCTTCTAAGTTTGATATATGTTGAAAATCCTTCCCGAGTGTAAGGTGGGCCGCTGCAAACCCCTTAGCATCAAAATCAATTCTGGGAGTATACAACTGAAAGTTGAGCTTCTTCAACTCTAACTCTAAATTCAGGGCATCTGAGACACTATTACATGTGTAATATGTCAACTCAATGCGAAAAGAGACTCTTATCCAGTGCTTCGCCCTGTATTTCTTGTCTATATGAGCATGTTGCTTGCACACTTCAAGTAAAACTTGCCTCTCAAAGACATATCTTGGCAACTTATATGGTTCACCTTCAAAACTATCAACCCTCAAATAAGTGAATCTAGAGAACTGAATATAGAAGATCCCATAGGTGCTTACTAACTGCATGGCTTCCTTGTCAATCTTTTATGAATATTCCCTTTCAACTCAAACACTAGTCTCCCAAGAAAAACAACATGGATCCTATGATAATTCTCAGTGGCTCTGTACTATTGCAAATGTGGGTGATAATCATATATCCTCATGTCATTTCGCTAATTTTCATGATATAAGCCAACCCATTGGCGAGTGCAAGATAAACAGTATATGAGGTAGGATGACATATAGAAATTTTTGTTACCAAAAAAACTTAAACCCTCATGCATCCTTTCAGCAATTAACTCCGCCCAATCTATGTATCTCCCATCATCTAAAATAACCTGAATAAAGAAGTACATCCAATCTTCCCAAAAGAAGGCCATCTAATTCCCTCCAATCCTATGAAGAAAAATGACAATATTTTGTACCTCTCTAATCAAATGTTCTCTAGTTAATGGTCTAGGTAAATGAGAACCACCCTTTTTGAAGCTTCAATAACCAGTTTTGGGCGATAACACTTTGATACATTGTCTTCTTTTCGTAAAACGACCCCTATGACTTAGCCATTTTCCAGTCTTCATATCGTTCTTTCTCAGGAATATTCATGACTGCACCAATGGTTTCCCGATTCAATTTAAGCAGAACTTCACCATTTGCGGTTTGGATGCTCCTCTGAACAGGGTCATAGTGGTTCATACATTCTTGGACTAATTCTGGACATGGGACAACCGATGGAGAAGTCGCCACTTCTATTAGCCCACTATCAATTATTTTCTATATGAGAAAGGAATTTGTAGAACCCCACACTCTCTCATGGAGTTCCTCTAAATCTACCGATGGGAGGAAAGTATCACCTAAATCTGGGTGTGAACAAACTAGCCTTGAGCTTTGGTCAATTTTAGGCAATGTCGGCCTCATCTTGCATTTCTACACAGGATTCAGAAGTAAACAAAAACTTTGCAAGAAAATAAATTAACAGAGCTCCAGAATACATGGAATGACAAGGATGAGGGAAAAAGAACAAAACTCACCTTGAAAGAGGATTCTAGATTGCAAAAAATAGAGGACAAATTAACACACGTAGCATCCAACACTTTCTTAATTGTGAAATGAGCAACTACAAGAAATGATTTTTAAAACAACTCAAGTAAGGGTGAGATAATTACTCACACGATGCATTCAGGATTAGTTAACTACTTATCCGTGCCTTCTTACTCTGAAAAGAGCCTTTCCTAACATCTCATTATTACCCAACTTATTCCTTCTTTTTCATGATTACCATTCAATAAAAGTACACCTCACGGCTTATTATCTCGGGTTCTTTTTAAATTTGGAATATTCTTTTTTTGAAACACCCGCCAACATGAGGCTTTCCATTTCGGCTTGAAGCTGCATGCATCCAATGTTGAACCTTGAACTATGAGCCCCTTCAACAATGGTTCAAGGGTTCAAGTTCAACAAAACCAAAATGGCCTACCGATGAAGCAACATAAGAATATACAACAAACCTTACTAAAGATAAGACTTCGAACCAAAGTCCACTCTCACACATATTGAACCTTGAACCTTGAACTTTCTTCAAAGATGATTCAAAATTTCAAGTTCAAAGACTCACCCAACAAAACTTTACTAAAGACATGACCATGGAGTGACAAGACCGCTTGAACTTGAACTTTGTACCTTATACAAGTTCAACAAAAAGGTTCAATTTCAAAGAATTGATGACCCGACATATAACTAAACTTTACACAAGACTTCCCTCAAAAGAACACTGCTAAGAATTGTTCAATTTTTAACAATTGAAAATTAAGGGAGGGTAACACACCAGAACACCAAGCAACTCACAAAAACACCAGAACACAAAAATATGTTGACAGCAATGTAATCCAAGTTAGATTTGATCTTCGAAAAAACTCCAGAAATGTCAGGACTGTGGTGGTGGTTGCCTTGGTTCTCTGCACTTTTTACACACCAAAGGGGATTGATTTGTCTCTATAAATGAAGATTATTCTAAGAAGTACAACTTTGTACCTGCTTCCTACACAACAAAAGAAGGGAAATAGGTTAGGAATAGGGGCTTGCCTTAGGTAAAACCTCG
Source organism: Cryptomeria japonica (assembly GCF_030272615.1). Lineage (NCBI taxonomy): Eukaryota > Viridiplantae > Streptophyta > Pinopsida > Cupressales > Cupressaceae > Cryptomeria > Cryptomeria japonica. The sequence goes on along the minus strand of NC_081406.1, from coordinate 149,234,577 downwards.
GTTTTGAAAGTAACCATGAAATTAAAATAAAGGATAGTTGAAAAGACTGTAATGGAAGATTCTCCTTTTGAGGAAGACATTCAAATATGAGTGAAAATTGAATGATTATATCTCCTTGTGAAGTTTTGCTTGTCTCCATATAGAATTAGGGCTTGATGTAGTCTTCAACAAAATAGGCTGAATAATTTCATCTTCAATGCTTGAATCTTGACTTTATTGTTGCTCCAAGGCTTGAAGGAAGACTGATTAATCCTAAATTTCTCTTGAATGCTTGATTGCTTGATGTCGAAATCTCCTTGTTGTGAATGTATGTCAAAGCGAGAGGGGAAATCCTCTTTATATACTTTCTCGTCGGTAAAATTGACTAATTTTCCGATATGAACTGACACGGAGAGCGGAATCCCACTCAATTTTGGATTGAAAAAATGGGTTTAAAGGGGGCCCAATTTAGGGAGGACCATGGCATGTCACCATGGTCCCAATGAAGACCAGGGTGTAATACCTGCCAAAATACCCTAGAGAAATAAACCATAATCTACTAACAAATGGAGATAAAAAAAAAAATTGTTAATTATTACTACTATGTTACCAATTACATTAATTAATGCAACATTACATGCAATGTACATAAATGTATCATCAACTAGTTACATGATTATATGATTCAACATGAACATCACCATAGATCTTATTAAGCAAGCGGAATAACCATTTAACCATTAACATATCTCTATATAAACTCATACATTACATATCCATTCCCTAGGGTAGTCCAACGCCACTACTTGACATAATACTAACACATCACATATCCATCTAGAGCACCATACTATTATCCAACTATTCATTTACTTCTCATACAACTATGGTAAATCATTAACACATATGCATAGCTCTATCACATGATATACTCTTTTAGATTCATTTAGAGATTACCAAACCAAATGCTCCTAATACCATACTTCATTCATCATAAATGCATCATAGACTTATATAACCATTCTCTTCAACGAGACTAAATTATCCCTAAAGATTCATCATACTTCCCTAAGATTTAAGCTAGATCATTTACCTAAATTTCACAATCTATTCATCTAGATAACTTCCACTTTCTTAAATAAGAGCTATAATAACAATTACTATTCCTTCCAACTTGATTTCTATAAGATTATACATAACAATTCCATTCTTAAAATATCAAATACAATTCAGATGCATAAATACTAACTCTTTCTTTTCCCACATAGAACTCTTAATCTATTATTACATAATTAATATCCAATACATCAAGGAATAATCAATTAGAACTTCTCCTAGCCACTAGATCATTTCCTTTAAAAATACATCTACAAATACATGAAGGTGCATGTCACAAAGATGGATAATCTTTTTTACATGTACAAATCATCAAAATACAATGTTTTCTATTCCAAGAACATAGAAATCAACTCCACATATTGTAGCAACCAAGAATCCAATCCATGCACGCTAGCATCCAAGAAGAATATCACAATGGGAGAAGGCATCAAACCACCCGACCATGTGGAACCAAATAGGAACCACCCCTCATGCTAGGAGATGACATAAGATTCCAACTCATACTAAATACCTAGGCTAACACCTAATAACCAAGGGATAAAACATGACATCACATGACAACATCAAGAATCGAAGATCCAATCACAACACATGGCTAAACAACAATAAACCCTCCAGAGGCATAATCAACAAAACATGAAATATGGATAATGGACACATGTAGGGAAGAGTGTCATCGCATGCTAGCCTCATGTGGAATCTACCTCAACCTTGGAGCCAAAAAAGGGAGGTCAAACTATTGTACCAATAGCCTTCCCAATAATAGATTCCAAAACTATCTCCCAGAAATATATCATCCCAAAAAATTTCTCCCTGGGACTCACCATTGGGGAAAATGACTCAAATTCATTATCTTATTTATGTGAATTCCTAGTTACCCAAACCCACTAATAAATTATTATTATTGTTATCACTTGAAAGTACAACATAAACTCTTCATGTGGTTCCATAGGTCTAGACCCCCTTCCCAAAGATCTATTGCTCATGACCTAGGTCCAACACATGTAAGAGCCCACTCTCCCAACCATGGACCATAATCATAGGGTAGAACATAACAAGATACATCACAATAACAACATGAAGCTCATCATAGAATGCATGCAAAAATCATTAAAAATCTAATACAACTGAATCACAAAGATAACCATCAACATGTAATCGAAGAGCCAAGGCATAAGCTCATTATGTCAAAATGCAACAATAAAGAAAGCCTCAAGAATGCCAAATACACATAGACAAGGGCAATACATGAATCCAATAATATAGAACACTCCTCTACAGCGAGGCACATCATATCTTCTCGTTGGAGCTACAAATAAACCTTCCTCAACAGCAAGGACACACTCAACTTGTTGGAACAACATATCAGTACCTCAACGGACAATCATAAAACCATTTGCTGGAGCCAAAATGGATTTATACACATAAAAAATGAATAGCACAATGACCAAAAACCTTCAAAAATGACAAATCAAGTCTATGGAGTGAAAACAAGTAAAGAAATCAAACTGAGAACTTCAAGACTGACTCAGAAACTGTCTGATCTTACTTTGGCGCTTTTCTAGCCTAAAATAACGTTTTACTACCTAAAGTGGTGCTTTTGTCATCTGTTTTAGTGCTTTTGTATTAGGGATGCAACTTGTAGAAAATGGGAGATAGAAGCATTCAAACTTGCCACTAGGTTGTCATGAGTTACGCTGGTAGGTCTTCACTAGATCCTGACCCCCATCTTGGGTTACCTTGGTGACCTATCCCGACCTTCAACCCCCATACAAACACTAGTGGACCACACCAACCTTTCGAAAGGACAAGATTGGTGGAATCCATTCCAAGCCCTTCTCTACTTACCTCGGCCCTAAACAATCACTTGAGGGTAAGAGAAGCAACAAAAATTAATCTCTATTAATGTGAGCTAACTACCCATCCTAAATTCATTATGTTATGTTTTCACTTGATTACAAACTTCCATTGAGTTACCCTGGCGACCACTTTTGGGTCCCGACCCCCAATGAAATTCATTCCCCCAAGATTTGCACCTAGGAATCCAAGCCACACTAAAGATCATCCCGAAATCACAAGATGGAAAAACACCAAAATACCATAGCAAAATTTGACTCTCTTGCTAGAATAAGATAACATACACGAAGTAACCAAAGTAGGCTAGGGAACACCATCCAACATCATAAACAAACAAGAATTAAATGGTTGACATCAAAAGAGAAGCCTATACATTAAAGACTCCATAAACTCCCGTCCTTAGCATCTAGAAATCAAATACATAAAACCACACATCTGAGTATCCCCACAATGAAAGACAAGATCCAATATCAAAAGCAAGGTCTCATTATGCTCAATACAAAAGAGTTCATTCAAATCTACCAAAGAGACCATAATAACACTTATACATCAATTAGTTCCAAATCAACATTGATTCCATTAATCCATTAACTCAATTTCTTGACATTATATTATTTCATAAATATTGTAATCCATTCCTACAAATTTTCTTTCGTTATATTTGATCAATTGCAAGTTAAATGAAGATTACCCAAATTCATATGAAAACATATGCATATAAATAATCCTAAGCAAAGCTTAACCATGTGATTAGTAAATAATAAGAAATAACATATCAATAAACCTAAATACATTTACTTTTCTCACAAATTTAACCAATTTCCAAATATATCAATATTTAACAATATTCATATATTTATTCGCAAAATATAACTCCACTCAAATCTAATCTAAATATACCTAATCTAATCCTTTATAATCTAGCTTTATCAAACCTAGCTATATTTATCCCAAAATATAACTATATTGCCAATATACTATCTTAACAAAATAATCTACCTTTTCCAAATTATGAACACATATAAATATTTATCTAAATAATCAACCAACACTAAAATACAAAAAACAAATGTTTTTACATTAACACAATAATGAAATGATTATATATATATATATATATATATAATCATCGAACAACATGAAATTCAATATAAACAAGACTTCTTATTAAATTATCATACTGTTATAATACTTAGCGACATGCAGTAAGAATGTCGTGGGTGTGGAGGGTGATACCACTGTGGACCCCCACAACGGTGGTGGAGATCCCACCACCGTGGGTAAGCCCACAATGGGTGGGGTAACTTCCCACCACTGTGGGTGCCCACGGGGGTGGAGAATTTCCCCACCTTTGTGGCTTACCATGTCGCCAAACAAAATATGAAGCACAGAGAAAATTAATTAATTATTCAAAGAACAAAGGTTTAAACTTTCAAATCCATAAATCCTTATGCACAGATTCCCCAAAATATGATCTAACCCCAATATTTTTAAATTTATTTTAAACAAAGATCAATAAAAAATTTACAAAACAAAGTCACTGATTGAATCTTTCCAGATATCAAATTACAAGCTGGAATTAATATTCAAAAATCTAAAACCCCAAATTTTCCAAAACCAGACAATTTCTTTTAAATTTTCTCATCATAGTAAATCAAATGGGCTAATTTCAAACAGACTGAAGGGAAATTTTTACATGCAAAAGAAAAGGAATCTGAAAATACTACCTATTTTCACAATCTGGAAATCACACAGAAACAAAAGTAAAATCCTCAAAAATCCATGGTTGCCGAACACGATATGCCAGACACACAAAACTAGAAGCTTAACAAAATCCTTCAAACCCTTACACTAATCCCTTAGCAAAAATCCAGAATGGATCTCCATTGATTTCCCCAATTTTTCTTTCCAAACCCCATTTTCCCAAATCCCTTTCAAAAGCCATCCTAGAAAATTCTAGCCTCGGGAGGGATCCCAAAAGCATTTTTTCCCCTCCAAAAATAATTCCCCCACAAAAAGCATGCCAGATTCCCTACATTTAATTCATTAATTAATTATTCATTTTCTTTTTTTGTAACTCCCACGCATGCAAGTTTTAAATTTGAAAACAACTAATTATTAATTACCCCTTTTAAAATTAATTTTCCATTAACACCATAAAATCCAAAATTAATATTCAATTTCCCTTTCAATAAATTATTTATTGAATAATAGATTAGATTAAAGCACATGACTAAGGTAATTAAGTAAATATACTAATGCGCAATCTTTCAAGTATATTAATTAATTAATCATTAATATTTAATTGCCATTAATATTAATTAAATATTAAACTATACACAGGGGTAACAAACTACGACAAGACACACATGAAGGACCAATCTAGCGACTATTGACATGACCATACAAAAATGCACAAGACTAACAACAACCACCAGGATACCTGACAAATATGTCGCTTCGTAGGAATGATGACACGTCAAAAGGGCCTGATTGATAACTCTGATTTTCCACTTTACCATTAGGTAATAGAGCATGCTCAGACCTGAAGGTTTAGGTGGAGTCGATGCTCAGTACTTGCAGCTGCATAAACAAACTATCACACATGTACATACAACCATATAGTATCATAACGTGAAAAGGAAATGGAAGCGATGTAGCTTGCCTGTTAAGAGAAGTGCAACGCTTTTCCCTTTCACCCAAGCAGATCAAGGATAAAGCGCAGAGCATGTTAGAACAAATAAACATCAATAAATGACTAAATCCTAGCATCACATATATAATCCATCTCAATAAACATCTAGCAAAATATAATCACATCAACATATAAATCATCGATCCATAAAGCATATACCATAGATAGCCTCATAAACCATAAAAAAGGTCATCCTAAGTCAAACTAGGCTAAATTGAGTCTGAACAAGGGAGGGGCATTACAAAACATCAATTTCCCAACACTGCTAAAAATCAAAATTCTTAATTTAAATGCAAGCTTTTTCAACTTATTTCCTTCAATCAAATCAATGATAACAACTGACATCGCTCCCAAATTTTCCCCAAAACAATCTTTTGGCAAAAACTTGCAGGCAATCTTTCTTGGAGTTCAAAATCGAGAATAAAGAAATCAAATCCAACTTGGAAATGAAGCAAAGGCAATGAAAAATCGATGAAGAAATCTCCAATTCCAACAAGCTCCAAGCGCAATCCAAAATCCAAATCCTTCAAGCAAATCTGAAAATTTCTCCCGAAAGCCAACCTCTCGTGAATGCACAGGAAAGCCAAGAATATACCAAAAATTAAACCCAAAAATTTAATAAAAGATGACCAATCAAATTAATTCCAATAACTATATATTATACCAACCCTCACAACGTTTGAGGGAATTAATAAATAAATATAATATTTCTCTACCTCCCACCATTCAACCAATTAAATAAGAGGGTAGGTAGGTTTATTTAAAACTCAAATTAACCAAGGGATAAAAAACAATTAATTAAATAATAGCTTGCAACCCCAAGATAGAATATTATTC